>NW_026968559.1:0-107500 GCF_028390025.1 Pseudophryne corroboree
CCTGCCATTACATGTGCATGGGTGAGTAGTAGTATTCAAGAATTGGTCGAATACCTTGTCATCCGATATAGATACCCTGGAGAGATGGGATACTCCTTACGTTGTATCATATCAAGGACACTGCAGCATACTTACGTGAGACTGCAAGGGATATAGGACTCTTGAGTTCACGGGCCAATTTCATGGCAGTGTCGGATAGGAGGGCATTGTGGATTCACCAAGAGAATGCTGATGCTGACTCCAAGAAGAAAGGGAGTCTCTTCCCTATGAAGGTGAAGCCTTGTTTGGTGACTGCCTAGTTAATTTGATCTCGGCAGCTCCCGCAGGTAAGTCAACCTTCTTGCCCTATGTTCCCTCCCAACGGATGAAGACGCATCATTATCTGATGCAGTCATTTCGGCCCAATAGATATGCAAGAAGTTAAGATTCCCCTTTCTTTGCAGGTAGAGGAAGGAGAAGAGAGAAGAGGTCTGCATCCTCTTCAAGATCGCAGGAGCAGAGATCATCCTCTGCTTCTGCCAAATCCACTGCATGACGCTGGGGCTCTCTTGCAGGAGCCCGCACCAGTGGGGGCACGTCTAAAACTCTTCAGTCAGTTCTGGATTCATTCGGACATGGACTCGTGTGTTTTACAAATAGTGTCCCAAGGGTACAAACTGGGGTTTCAAGATGTTCCCCCTCACCGATTGTTCAAACATTAAGTTACTGTGCTATTCCTGGGTTATATAGCGCTGGGGTATGTGCTGGCATACTCTCTCTCTGTCTCTCCAAAGGGCCTTGTGGGGGAAATGTCTTCAGTAAAAGTATTCCCTGTGTGTGTGGTGTGTCGGTGTGTCTCCACTGGGTACAGTATCAAACTGAGGTCTGGAGGAGGGGCATAGAGGGAGGAGCCAGTGCACACCCAGAACTAAAGTCTTTCTTAAAGTGCCCATGTCTCCTGCGGAGCCCGTCTATCCCCATGGTCCTTACGGAGTCCCCAGCATCCTCTAGGACGTTAGAGAAAATAGGATTTTAATTCCTACCGGTAAATCCTTTTCTCTTAGTCCGTAGAGGATGCTGGGCACCCGTCCCAGTGCGTACTGTGTCTGCAGTTATTAAATGGCCCTTAACTCCAGAACATTTATGTGGAGATGAAAACATCCAAGGAAGACTTGACCATCTTCCTTGGATGTTTTCCCCCTGTGTGACTGCTCTCCAGCCTCGGAGGGTTGCATCCGTGGTCCCTAGGATCCCGTCCTGGATCCCGAACTATCGCCCCTCTAGGTGGTGAGAACTGTGCAGCCACCAATGGAGTGAGAGTCTGGTCTTGGAAGACAGGATTATCCTCCGGTGCATGTGTAGGTGGGATCCGGACCACTTGTCCAACAGGTCCCACTGGAAATCTCTGGCATGGAACCTGCCAAACTGAATGGCCTCGTAGGCCGCAACCATCTTCCCCAGCAACTGAATGCATTGATGGATTAACACTCTTGCTGGTTTCAGAATTTGTTTGACCAGACTCTGGATCTCCAGAGCCTTTCCACTAGAAGAAAACCTCTTCTGTGTCCAGTATCACTCCCAAAAACAACAACCGCGTCATTGGGACCTACTGCGATTTTGGCAAGTTTAGGAGCCAACCATGTTGTTGAAGAACTGTCAGGGAGAGTAGATGTTTTGCACCAACTGGTCCCTGGATCTCGCCTTTATCAGGAGATCATCCAAGTACGGGATAATTGTGACTCCTTGCTTGCGAAGGAGGACCATCATTTCCGCCATCACCCTGGTGAAAATCCTCGGAGCCGTGGACAGACCAAACGGCAACGTCTGAAATTGGTAATGACAATCCTGAATTGCAAACCTCAGGTAGCTTGATGCAGTGGCTAAATGGGAACATATAAGTAGGCATCCTTTATGTCTACCAAAACCATGAAATCTCCTTTATCCCCCGGACTGGAGATCACTACCCTGAGAGATTCCATCTTGAAATTGAATTTCTTTAGGTAGAAATTAAGGGATTTCAGATTTAAGATTGGTCTGACTGAGCCGTCCGGCTTCTGGACCACGAAGAGGCTTGAATAAAAACCTTCTCCCTGCTGACTAAGGCTGATTTGAACAATCGGTGAGGGGGAACATCTTGAAACCCCAGTTTGTACCCTTGGGACACTATTTGTAAAACCCACGAGTCCAGGTCCGAATGAATCTAGAACTGACTGAAGAGTTTTAGACGTGCCCCCCACTGGTGCGGGCTCCTGCAAGAGAGCCCCAGCGTCATGCAGTGGATTTGGCAGAAGCAGAGGACGATCTCTGCTCCTGCGATCTTGAAGAGGCTACAGACCTCTTCCCTCTTTTCCTTCCTCTACCTGCAAAGAAAGGGGAATCTTAACTTCTTGCATATCTATTGGGCCGAAATGACTGCGTCAGATAATGATGCGTCTTCATCCGTTGAGAGGGAACATAGGGCAAGAAGGATGACTTACCTGCGGGAGCTGCCGAGATCAAATTAACTAGGCCGTCGCCAAACAAGGCTTCACCTTCATAGGGAAGAGACTCCCTTTCTTCTTGGAGTCAGCATCAGCATTCCCTTGGTGAATCCACAATGCCCTCCTATCCGAGACTGCCATGAAATTGGCCCGTGAGCACTTGTGCCCGGTGTAGGATTTTTAAATATGTGTAGTTTACTGTATGCAAGGGTTTAAAACCTTTTAGGAACTGAGATCTAAGGTGTATTACATGTAGTTTAAAAAAAACAAAAAAGGTTTATTTTATGGCAGTAGTTTCCAAACTGGGGTTCTTGCACTGGTAGCATAGTTTGGTGGTCCAGGACCAATTAAAATTATTTATACTTTATTAAATTGGCAAAACCATTCCCTCACAACATAACTGAACCTGAGGATGACATGCTATAAACACAATTTACTTAATTTTATATTTTTTTCTGAATTTCTCAATAAAAAAAACTTTGGCCTAGGGGTGCCGTGAAACAAATTTTGATACTCTAGGGCAGGGGTGTCAAACCCATGGGCCGCATGCCGCCCCCAATGCATCCTTTTGTGGCCCACAGGCCGGGGTCCGGCAGGGGTCCTTTTGTGGCAGGATCACCTTGCTTAGAGCGAGGGCAGGAGAGTGCAGCCAGAGTCTTTGCTTTCTATGTGCGGCACCATCTTCCCGAAGAGATCACCGGGAAGATAGTGCCTCTTCCACTGGCTACAGCACAGGTATACTGGGGTGGGGTAGCAAACTGGGGGCCCCAATGGGCCCCTCCAGCAGTCCCTCTACCAAAACACGTCTTTTGGTGGTTTTGCGGTGTTGTTATAACTACATGGTGACGATACTGTAGCACAGAGATTTTCAACCATTTACAACTCACGTCACACAGAACAAGATTTAAATATTGACAAGGCACACTGAAATATAATGGTGATGCATTGTGCAGTATCGTGTCCTAGGATGTCATGTCGCAGCTTCTCCATAGGTAACGCCTGAACAGGCCCGGTGACAGGGGGGACAAAGGGGACACTTGTTCAGGGCTCCAAGTATTAAGAACAGAAATAATGGGGCCACAGTGCCAATATTGCTTTTTAAAGTGTATCCACCAACTGCTCAATTTAAGCAGGAAAACAATTAACAGGCCAACTAAACCCTCCCCCCTCCTTTTACCCCATCACTTTGTCCAGTCCCTGTGGTCCATACTGTATTGCCATTATTATGCATGTTGCTGTGCTGGCCCTTTTCTGAATGTCCCTGCCACCGCCACCGAAGAGCTGGATAGCCCAGTATGAAAACCACCTGCCGGCCTCACAGACGGTCCGAGTCAAAGGCTCCATTTTTTTTAAAGATCCCTCTGCCGAGTTAAGGGGGGTTGAGGGGGCCCCAGAGATATCAGTGCACTGGGCCCCGAGATTTCTGTTGCTGGCCCTGACCCTCAGGGGCGTATCTACCCCTTGGCCAGGATGGCACTTGCCAGGGGCACCATCCAGCTGTGCCAACCGTGGCTAAGGGATAGAGTTCTGCAGTCTCGAAAGGGCGCTATGGCAATCAGCGTGGGACTGACCAATTAGACGGTGAGGGAAGGATACTGAAATTGTCCCAACCCTGTTACAGTTTGAAACGCCCCTCAACTGCTGTCCACTGCTTCACTCCTAGCTCTGCCCCTTTGAAATTATTAATCCCTACCCCCCGGTAGGCGGAGTTCTCCAGGCCCATACTCAGGAGTCACCACTGCTGTACATTATGTGCCGGTTGTAGAGGCAGAGCGGGGAACATCAGAGAACGCCACAAATTACACAGTGGGCAAGGAGATGGCTGGAGACAGCTGCACAGCCATGCCTTGCAAGTTCGAGAGAGCTGTTGAATTTCAGCACTTCAAGTCAGAGCCTGCCCCCTGCTGCCCAAGCAGTCCGTGACAGTTAGTGTCGAGGAGGGGGGGATTTGTGCATGTGTGCTATCAGTGTGTGTGTGTGGGGGGGTGGAGGATGTGTGTGACTGTGAGGGAGCTGTCAGTGTCAGTGGGGAGAGGAGCAGGAGGGAGTTGTCAGTGTGTGGAAGTGATGAGAGTTGTCAGTACTGGGGAAATGTGTGTGTGTGTGTACTAGATTTAGGAGTGTGTGTTTGTGAGAGGTTTCAGTTGGGGAATTAGAGTTCATACAGTAATTAAATGTTTTCATATTGAGAACTACATCTCCCAGCATATACAGTGTGCTGGGGATGCTAACAAGCTTTATTTAAAAGTTTAAAAAACATTGCTTTTATGACTGCAATGGTTAAAAAGGGAGAGCTATAAATCAATTTATCAGTGAATGATCGCAGTTTGAGCTGTTACATTTTACTGAACCACCTATCCCTCCACACTCACTACCTGTCCTCAGGATACATTTACCATCCCGGCAGACGGTATACCGGCGGTCATTTGACCGATGTTGGAATCCTGACACCACTTGGGAGACTGGTGCCGGCACACAGACAGCCAACATCCCGAAGGCGAGTATTGGAGGGAGGGTTAGGACCGGGGGAGCGGGTGTTAGGGAAGGCACTAGGAGGGGGGGGGGTTAGTCCTAGCTGCCACCCCCTGAGGGTTAGCCCTATCCGCCACCCCCCCAGAGGGTTAGGATTAGGTATCATGTGACTGCTGGAATCCCGAGCGCCGGATGCCATACCCAACCCCCTTTACTTTTTCAGGCATTTCTATCTCTCCTCTCTCTATTTTGTTCCGATTGCCCACTTTCCCTTGTGCTTTTCTCTCTCTCTCCTTTGTTTAGAGCATCAGTTTCTGTAGTCCACTTTATCCTTATTTTTTCCAGTGTTTCACTATCTCTCTGATGTAATGAGGATGTATGGTCTAGAGGGATCAGTAATGCATTGTACTGTATAGAGGCGTCAGGGATGTAGCGTAGGGTATAGAGGCGTCAGGGATGTAGCGTAGGTTATAGAGGCATCAGGAATGTAGCGTAGGGAATAGAGGCATCAGGGATGTAGCGTAGGGTATAGAGGCGTCAGGGATGTAGCATAGGGAATAGAGGCGTCAGGGATGTAGCGTAGGGAATAGAGGCATCAGGGATTTAGCTTAGGGAATATAGGCATCAGGGATGTACTAGCAGGTATATAGAGGTCAGTGTACTGTATAGAGGGGTCAGTAATGCAGTGATGGTTATAGAAAGGTCAGTGATGTAGTGTAGGGTATAGAGGGGTCAGTTATGTAGTGTGGGGTAAAGAGGGGTCAGTAAAGATACTAAGCTGAAGTACTTAGAACACTTCTTGAATTAAGACACAACCTGCAAGAAAAAGTATGCAATATGGGTGAAAAGGCAAATGTCAGAGGTCTGATACAAGTAACCAGCTCCACACCTTGCACCACATAGCGTTATGTTAAACTGGGATATGTTCTTTTTTGGTGTGTGTGTATGTGTGTGTGTGGGGGGGTGCCAAAGGAAATTTTTGCCATTGGCTCCTTTGGTCTAGAACCAGCCCTGATCACAAAATATTTTTGTCTAAGCAGACTGGACATTGATCAGCGTTGGCTCATTCTCAGCCCCCCGCCCAGCCTCTGCTGCCAACAGACTGCTATTAGCTAGTTAACCTTCTGCCTTCCCTATCTATGACACAGACTGCTGCTAATGCTACCAGACTGTTCCCAGTGGCTTCACACCAACAGTGAATCCCAGCCGATGATGTAGGGCAGCGTGTGGGGGAGGGGGTCAGTTGCTGTGGCTCCAACATGGTAACCGCCAATGGACTGCAATGCTTTATCGAAAGGGGGGGCGCCAGTCCCTTACTTTGCCAGGGGCGCTTGGACCCCTAGCTACACCTCTGTTGACCCTAACCGATACCCCTAAACTAACCATAATTCCTGCAGTAAAAATCCATGTTTCTATGTATATAGGGGGTCATTCCGAGTTGATCGCATGCTGCCGTTGTTCGCTGCGTAGCAATCAGTTGAAAAAAAATGGCTAATCTGTGCATGCGCATGCTCCGTAATGTGCATGTGCATCGTACGGGTACAAAGTCCATTGTGGTTTTGCACTAGTTCTAGCGATTATTCCAATCACAGAACAGGCCACAAGGAGATTGACAGAAAGAGGGCGTTTCTGGGTGGCAACTGACCGTTTTCAGGGAGTGCTTGGAAAAATGCAGGCGTGGCAGAAGAAATGCAGACGTGGCTGGGCATTCGCTGGATGGGTGTGTGACATCAAAAGCCGTCCCTCGGTTGTTAGAATCAACGCACACGAAGTGTAACTACAGTGCTGGTCTTATTTTGAAACGATTTTGCAGGCGCTCTGCTGCTCAAGTGTTCGCACTTCTCCAAAGTGAATATACACTCTCCAGTGGGCAGCGACAATGCGTTTGCATGGCTGCTAAAAACTGCTAGCGAGCAATCAACTCAGAATGACCCCCATAGTGTATTGCAAGAAAATATCTGTAAATCCAATGGTACCGTAAGTGCGGTATATACTCGCACTTCTTTGCGGGGTGAGAACATCTCCCCTAAGTGAAGTCAGCCCTATGAATAGAGTTTGTGTGATCCCTGTGCAGCAGTCACAGAAAGGGTTCATCTCTGCAGTTTGTCACTCAAATTACATTGCTGCATTTTTTTCTAGAAGTGGATCTGAGAGCTGTTACCCGCAGACCAGCTACAATAATTATCCTGGGTACTCACTAGACCAGTGGTTCTCAAACTGCACCCTGGGGTGCCTCAGGACACTTGCAGGGGTGCCTTGGATTGGTGGTCCAGGACCAATTCAAAATATTTATAGTTAGTGTTATAGGCAAAACCAGTGCTGTTGGCTGGCAATCATAACATATGTGCACAAGCAGAAGCAAATCCTGTCCCCTACCAAAGGGCCAGTGCTAGGGTGTTTGGCGCCTCCCTGCAAACTATTAATTTGGGCCCTCTCTCCAATACTTAATAAAGGGACAGTGCGCTCCTTAAAAAAAGAAGGTGTGGTATCACAAGGAAGGGGCATGGCCACACAATAGCACCCCAAATCAAAATACGCCACACAGTAGCACTATCTTATTGTCATTACACCGCATGTAATAATAATAATAATAATACCCACAGTCGCAGTGCCCTTTATACACATAACCACCATATCAGTGCAGCTTACACACATAATGCCAACAGTAGCAGTGCCCCTTCTACACATGCCCACGGTGGCAATCCTTTACATGGCAAATATCAACCTGGTTTTGCCATGTAAAGGATTGCCACTTTAAAAACAAACAATCAAACAAAAAAAAAAAAAAAACAACAGGAAAAAACACAAAATCTCTCACTTTCTGATTCTCACACCCTATTACATTCCTCTCTATATATTTAAATGTTTCTATTACTGTATGTTCCCTCTTCCCTTCTCCAAACTATACACATCAACATTTTTTAGTATTTCCAGGTAAGTTTTGTGATGTAGGCCATGCACAATTTTAGTTGCCCTAATGTATTTACAGCCTTCTGGAGATATGGCTTCTGGAACTGAACACAGGATTCTAAATGTGGCTGTACCAAGGACCTATACAGTGGCATTACAGGTTGAGTATCCCTTATCCAAAATGCTTGGGACCAGAGGAATTTTGGATATCGGATTTTTCTGTATTTTGGAATAATTGCATACCATAACGAGATATTATGGTGATGGGACCTAAATCTAAGCACAGAAGGCATTTATGTTTCATATACACCTTATACACACAGCCTGAAGGTCATTTTAGCCAATATTTTTTATAACTTTGTGCATTAAACAAAGTGTGTGTACATTCACAGAATTCATTTATGTTTCATATACACCTTATACACACAGTCTGAAGTTCATTTAATACAATATTTTTAATAACTTTGAGTATTAAACAAAGTTTGTGTACACTGAGCCATCAAAACACAAAGGTTTCACTATCTCAGTCTCACTCAAAAAAGTCCGTATTTCGGAATATTCCGTATTTCGGAATATTTGGATATGGGATACTCAACCTGTATTACTTTTTTCTGCTACTGGTTCTTTAACCTATGCAAACAAGCATCTGACTTGCCTTTCCTATTGCTTTGTTACATTGCTTACCTGAAATAGTAATACTTAGATAGCTTTCCTCTTGCCATTATAATGCCCTTAATATTATAGTTAGCCTTTGCATTTTTGAGACGTGTATGATTTTGCATTTTTTGGCATTAAATGTTGCCATGTTCTTGACCATTCCTCTAGTCCAGGGGCGGAACTGCCAGAGACAACGGAGTCAGTTGCCGCCGGGCTCCAGCCCTAAAGGGGCTTCCTCCATTGCCCCCCGGCTGTTACGTGCCCTTCCTACTAAATAGACAAAGGCGCTACCAGCAGGGTCTCGCAGTTTGTACATTCCATGCCGTAACACCCTTCTTTCCACCTTCACAATGAAGCTATTGGTACTTTGCAAAAAAAAAAATTATTAGCATTGCAACTCAGCAGATCAATGCAGTGTGCAGCCACACACTCCATATATCTGCTCAGCCACAAAGCTGATTATTTCTTCACAAAGTACAAGGTGAGCTCCAAATAGAATTCTCTAGCTTAGATTATACCTTTCTATGCAAGGGTAAATAGCTCAATTGTTTGACTGCAATGCCACAGGAAATGGTTTGGATCCAAGACAGTGTGACTGAATAATAAAGAAACCTTAAGATGAGTTCATGAATGTTGTATAAGTATTAGTGAGAGAAGGGGTCAGGAGCATGCTAGGCTGCAAAAAATAAGGTAGGCTGCAAGTGAAAGTAATGATCTCCTATATATTTTCCCAGATCTGTCACTCTGTGTGGCTAACTCTGGGGGAAGTCACAGCAATGGGCGGAGACGGCAACTGCAGGACGATACACCAGTGCCAGCAGCAGACCGTAACAAAGTGACAGATCAGGGAGAATATATAGGAGGTAGGGAGGTGGCCATGGTACATGGCTGGCCAAGGGACACTAGCTCATGTACCCCTTTACCACTGAGGCTGGCCACCAAGGATGGACCTGTCACCAGTGCACATGCAATAACCTCTTCTGCTGCCCTCTTTGCAACTCAGATTGCCCAGTGCTCCCCTTCGCTAACAGTCCACAAAGTTTCCCCATCTCACGATCTGCCTCCTCACCCCCACTTTCATCTCTACAGCACACGCGCATATCATACAAGATCCCATCATGCGTACGTAGGTCTGAAATGCAAGAGGGAGGTTGGGGGGAGATTGGCATGCGCCAGCAACACCACACAGCTCACTGTGACCACAGTGGAGAGGCGCTGCAACAGGACAATACACCAACCTCGGAGCAAGGAACTGCGTCGGTCAGGAGGAGAACTATTTCAATAGCATAAAAAGGTTAATGCGTCCCACCCTATGGACACCAGACTCATCAAGTCACTGTTGCCAGAGTCTCATACAATGACTCTGAACCTCTAAGCACACTATTTGACTGTCCACAACCTGCTGTGCCTATTAACCATCTCCTCCACCACCCTCAACACTGACCCACACATCATTCACCCACAAAGATACAATAAAGGTAGTTTGGATAAATTAGCTAAATGAAATGGATTTAACCAATTTATCTAAATGACCATTTTTGGATGTTTTCCAGTGTTTGTGAACAAATGGTCAATTGTAATTTGCTGCCACATATTAGCATAATTTTGTTTCAACTAGAAAAAAAAATTGGACAGATAATCTAAGTGTGGATCCAGTTTAAAGGTCCGTATTCACGGCCCGATTTTGGGGAGAGATGTGTACTGAGCGAACTGCTCAGCACACATCTCTCCCCCCGCTCAGCACAGCGTGATGTGTGCTGAGCGTACGGGGGGTGGGGGTGGCGCTCATTTCACCCCCTGTGTAGGGCATTCTGTGTGTATCCAGCTTAACAGGTGTGAGCATCATACAACTACTGACTTGCGAGTAACTATACAGCAGCTCCATACCTTGTGACTTGAAGAAACACTAGTTAACCCCGGGAATGCTGCAGTCAAAGCAACAATTCCTCTTCTTCAATTACCATTTTAATAATAGGGTAAAGAAAATGAAGTGGATTTTTGAAAGAAAATAATACTGTCAATATACTATTAAAACAAATTAAAATGGTAAAAGTTATTGTACTTTAAGTAAAAATAAAAGAGACAAAATATCAATCCCAGTTTTGGATTACTTTAATTAACAAAAAAAATGCATATAGCAGAGGATAGTTTCAATCTGCCTACCTCTGGGTTATGGGCCCAGCATGCTTCCATTGCAGTACTCTGCTGCACATGTAAGTGCAAGAGATCCTGAAGCACTCACTCATCATGGGAAAGTACCAATGTGTTTCTTCGTTGGTTGATGGAAGAAACATTTTACAAAAACTCTCCAGATTATTGACTTTTTAAAGTTTTTCTAGGAAACGTTTTAGATGAATGCTTATTAGCCTTTGTCAGTATGGACTTTTGCAAAGTGTCTCTGTGGCGCAATCGGTTAGTGTGTTTGGCTATTAACCAAAAGGTTGGTGGTTCAATCCCACCCAGGGACGTAATTAACCTTGTGATCAGATTTTGGTGATATTTAAGTAGACAAGTCAAAATTTCAAACCTCCTCTTATGGTGTAGGGTACATGGCCTTCTCTGATGTAATCAGAGTTAGATTTGATTCAGTGATTTTATAAAAAACAGCTAGGAAGCACAATTTAGCAGTGGGTTGCAGAGAAAAAAAATATGCTGGCAGAAAAATCCAATCGAGTGATTAAACAGCTCTTCATTTTCTGGCTTTATTTTTATGCTAACGAATTTGTTCTCTGAAAAGTGTCCACAAAGCCAAGTCTCTGATTAACACCTTTATAAGGATGGTTTTTCACCTATTACTAAATTAAACTTGCTTCATTGGAAAGGCAGCAAGATGCATCCTCATTTCAATGTCTACTGAAATAATACAAGTTGACACCAGGAAACATTAACGCCACTGCATCCTTGCTGCTTTCTCATGTGGAAGTCTGTTTAATGTGAAAACAAATGTGTGTGTTTTTTTCAACCTGGAAGCCCAACATCGATTAAGATCGATCTTAAATAGACCCCTGGGTTTTAAGGATAACCATGGTTGAGTCCAATGGTTAATTCACATTGACCGAAGTTCTAATTAAGTCACCTGTGCTCAAGCATGATATCCTTAAAATCTGGATTGCAATGACAGCATTTTGGAACTATGCCTAAGGGTTTAATTTTTACATTTATCCACTGACAATAAATCTACCTACAATATCCCTGTAACTGTTATGATTACAGTATTTCACTAAATAATTTAATTTGCTGAACCTTCTGTAAAAAGAAATATTAAGCTGCTGTAATTCCCAGATGCAGCAAATTTGTTAGCTAGTGGGCAAAACCATGTGCACTGCAGGGATGGGGGGGGGGGGCAGATATAACATTTGCAGAGAGATTTAGGTGGGTTATATTGTTTGTGTGCAGGGTAAATACTGGCTGTTTTGTTTTTACACTGCAATTTAGATTTCAGTTTGAACACACCGCACCAAAATCTAACTCTCTCTGCACATATTATACACCCCCCCCCCCTGCAGTGTACATGGTTTTAGCTAATAAATTTGCTGCTGTGATCAGATCTGAGTTAAGCCCTATGTATTTGGCACTGGCAAAGGGTTAGAGGCCTTGCTGTAGAGCTCACACCTTTCTTATCATGCATTGTAATATTTCCTATGTCCTGATGTTGTGCTCTCTGCTCCATCCAAGTAAACAGCAATGTAGCATGGCTATCAAAGAGCGTGAAGATTGCAGATTTCCTGGGATTAATGCTAAGGAATGCTATTCCAGAGGCTGCTGCTTTAATTCAAGTGTCACTGGGGTTAAATGGTGTTTTTACCTTAAAAACACAGGTAGAGTATATAGTACAGTGGTAAAGTGGGAGCATGTAGTGCTATTGATTACAGATTTGATGGAGCTTAAACATGGATAAGGTCCATGGCTCTAAGAGTTTATCTTGTGTATCCTTTATTCTTAGTCATGGTCAGATAAGATTAGAAAATACCATTTAAGTGGAAATTTCCTGTTAGCTGTTTTTCAGTTTGCTCAACTGTCTGATTAACTGGTCCTAAAAAAGGACCAAAGGAGCTAAATTGCCCTGTGATCTAGCTAAATTGCCCCAGTTAAAAAAAAAAAAACTAAGCTGCTGTAATTCCTGGATGTTTCCTTACTGCATCAACAGGAAGTGACAAGAAACAATGTAATGTGGAACCGTACAGCAGAAGGGATTGCGGCTACCCCACAATAAGTGCAGCGGAATGTAAGAAGAGGCATATACAGTGTGGTGTGGCTGTAGATGAGCTTAGTGGTTTCTGTTAGAGTTCTTCTACTTCTAACTACTCGTACATAAATGAGTAAGCCGCCGATTTATTAAACCTGGTGAAATGATAATTTGCATGGTGATAAAGTACCAGCCAATCCGCTCCTAATTGCCATGTCACAGGCTGGGTTTGAAAAATGACAGTTAGGAGCTGACTGGCTGGTACTTTATCACCTTGCACTTTATCAGTTCACCAGGCTTAATAGATCTGCCCCAATGTTTCAAAATGGAATGCATCAAGAGAACGGTGTTGGTAGTATAAAACTACCTACAGCACCTGGTATTCCCAGGTGGTCTCACATCCAAGAACAAACCAGGCCTAAAATCAGGTGATATTGGGCATATACAGTGTGGTGTGGCTGTAGATGAGCTTAGTGGTTTCTGTTAGAGTTCTTCTACTTCTAACTACTCGTACATAAATGAGTAAGCAGCCGATTTATTAAACCTGGTGAAATGATAATTTGCATGGTGATAAAGTACCAGCCAATCAGCTCCTAATTGCCATGTCACAGGCTGGGTTTGAAAAATGACAGTTAGGAGCTGACTGGCTGGTACTTTATCACCTTGCACTTTATCAGTTCACCAGGCTTAATAGATCTGCCCCAATGTTTCAAAATGGAATGCATCAAGAGAACGGTGTTAGTATTGTAAAAATACACACAGCTCCTGGTATTTCCTTGTGGTCTCCCATCCAAGTACTAAAACCAGGACCAACACTGCTCAGCTTCCATGATCAGGAGAGATTGGGCAAATCCAGTGTGCTGTGGCTGTAGATGAGCTGGTGGTTTCTGTTACAGCTCTTCTACTTCTAACTTCTGGTACATAAAAGAATACATGTAAAAATTAAATGTACCAAGAAAATGGTGTTGGTAGTTTAAAAACACCTAAAGAATCTGATACTACCAAGCAGTCTCCCATCCATGTATTAACAAAGTCCAATACTGCTTTGCTTCAAAAATCAAATGAGATTGGGCATATCCAGTGTGGTGTGGCTTTAGATAAGCTTTGTGGTTTCTGTTAGAGCTCTTCTACTTCTAACTACTGGTACATTAATGAATATGTATAAGGTTGTAGTTTATCCAATATGCCTTTACTACCTTTGCAAAAGAGAGATATTGGCAAGGAAAAGCTGTCTTGTACCATTGCATTTTTCTCCCAAACGAAGGACACTAGAAAGAAAATTTTAAAGCCTCCTGTTAGGCCATCATCTACACGACATAGCCCTGAATTTTCCAATGCGCAGCTCTTTGCAAAAGAGAGATATTGGCAAGGAAAAGCTGTCTTGTACCTTTGCATTTTTCTCCCAAACGAAGGTCACTAGAAAGAAAATTTTAAAGCCTCCTGTTAGGCCATCATCTACACGACATAGCCCTGAATTTTCCAATGCGTAGCTCTTTGCAAAAGAGAGATATTGGCAAGGAAAAGCTGTCTTGTACTATTGCATTTTTCTCCCAAACGAAGGACACTAGAAAGAAAATTTTAAAGCCTCCTGTTAGGCCATCATCTACACGACATAGCCCTGAATTTTCCAATGCGCAGCTCTTTGCAAAAGAGAGATATTGGCAAGGAAAAGCTGTCTTGTACCATTGCATTTTTCTCCCAAACGAAGGACACTAGAAAGAACATTTTAAAGCCTCCTGTTAGGCCATCATCTACACGACATAGCCCTGAATTTTCCAATGCGTAGCTCTTTGCAAAAGAGAGATATTGGCAAGGAAAAGCTGTCTTGTACCATTGCATTTTTCTCCCAAACGAAGGACACTAGAAAGAAAATTTTAAAGCCTCCTGTTAGGCCATCATCTACACGAAATTGCCCTGAATTTTCCAATGCGCAGCTCTTTGCAAAAGAGAGATATTGGCAAGGAAAAGCTGTCTTGTACCATTGCATTTTTCTCCCAAACGAAGGACACTAGAAAGAAAATTTTAAAGCCTCCTGTTAGGCCATCATCTACACGACATAGCCCTGAATTTTCCAATGCGCAGCTCTTTGCAAAAGAGAGATATTGGCAAGGAAAAGCTGTCTTGTACCATTGCATTTTTCTCGCAAACGAAGGACACTAGAAAGAAAATTGTAAAGCCTCCTGTTAGGCCATCATCTACACGACATAGCCCTGAATTTTCCAATGCGCAGCTCTTTGCAAAAGAGAGATATTGGCAAGGAAAAGCTGTCTTGTACCTTTGCATTTTTCTCCCAAACGAAGGTCACTAGAAAGAAAATTTTAAAGCCTCCTGTTAGGCCATCATCTACACGACATAGCCCTGAATTTTCCAATGCGTAGCTCTTTGCAAAAGAGAGATATTGGCAAGGAATAGCTGTCTTGTACCATTGCATTTTTCTCCCAAACGAAGGACACTAGAAAGAAAATTTTAAAGCCTCCTGTTAGGCCATCATCTACACGACATAGCCCTGAATTTTCCAATGCGCAGCTCTTTGCAAAAGAGAGATATTGGCAAGGAAAAGCTGTCTTGTACCTTTGCATTTTTCTCCCGAAGGAAGGACACTAGAATTAAAATTTTAAAGCCTCCTGTTAGGCCATCATCTACACGACATAGCCCTGAATTTTCCAATGCGTAGCTCTTTGCAAAAGAGAGATATTGGCAAGGAAAAGCTGTCTTGTACCTTTGCATTTTTCTCCCAAACGAAGGACACTAGAATTAAAATTTTAAAGCCTCCTGTTAGGCCATCATCTACACGACATAGCCCTGAATTTTCCAATGCGCAGCTCTTTGAAAAAGAGAGATATTGGCAAGGAAAAGCTGTCAGGTACCTTTGCATTTTTCTCCCAAACGAAGGTCACTAGAAAGAAAATTTTAAAGCCTCCTGTTAGGCCATCATCTACACGACATAGCCCTGAATTTTCCAATGCGCAGCTCTTTGCAAAAGAGAGATATTGGCAAGGAAAAGCTGTCTTGTACCTTTGCATTTTTCTCCCAAACGAAGGTCACTAGAAAGAAAATTTTAAAGCCTCCTGTTAGGCCATCATCTACACGACATAGCCCTGAATTTTCCAATGCGTAGCTCTTTGCAAAAGAGAGATATTGGCAAGGAAAAGCTGTCTTGTACCTTTGCATTTTTCTCCCAAACGAAGGTCACTAGAAAGAAAATTTTAAAGCCTCCTGTTAGGCCATCATCTACACGACATAGCCCTGAATTTTCCAATGCGTAGCTCTTTGCAAAAGAGAGATATTGGCAAGGAAAAGCTGTCTTGTACCTTTGCATTTTTCTCCCAAACGAAGGACACTAGAAAGAAAATTTTAAAGCCTCCTGTTAGGCCATCATCTACACGACATAGCCCTGAATTTTCCAATGCGCAGCTCTTTGCAAAAGAGAGATATTGGCAAGGAAAAGCTGTCTTGTACCTTTGCATTTTTCTCCCAAACGAAGGACACTAGAATTAAAATTTTAAAGCCTCCTGTTATGCCATCATCTACATGACATAGCCCTGAATTTTCCAATGCGCAGCTCTTTGCAAAAGAGAGATATTGGCAAGGAAAAGCTGTCAGGTACCTTTGCATTTTTCTCCCAAACAAAGGTCACTAGAAAGAAAATTTTAAAGCCTCCTGTTAGGCCATCATCTACACGACATAGTCCTGAATTTTCCAATGCGTAGCTCTTTACAAAAGAGAGATATTGGCAAGGAAAAGCTGTCTTGTACCTTTGCATTTTTCTCCCAAACGAAGGACACTAGAAAGAAAATTTTAAAGCCTCCTGTTAGGCCATCATCTACACGACATAGCCCTGAATTTTCCAATGCGCAGCTCTTTGCAAAAGAGAGATATTGGCAAGGAAAAGCTTTCTTGTACCATTGCATTTTTCTCCCAAACGAAGGACACTAGAAAGAAAATTTTAAAGCCTCCTGTTAGGCCATCATCTACACGACATAGCCCTACATTTTCCAATGCGTAGCTCTTTGCAAAAGAGAGATATTGGCAAGGAAAAGCTGTCTTGTACCTTTGCATTTTTCTCCCAAACGAAGGTCACTAGAAAGAAAATTTTAAAGCCTCCTGTTAGGCCATCATCTACACGACATAGCCCTGAATTTTCCAATGCGTAGCTCTTTGGAAAAGAGAGATATTGGCAAGGAAAAGCTGTCTTGTACCTTTGCATTTTTCTCCCAAACGAAGGACACTAGAATTAAAATTTTAAAGCCTCCTGTTAGGCCATCATCTACACGACATAGCCCTGAATTTTCCAATGCGCAGCTCTTTGCAAAAGAGAGATATTGGCAAGGAAAAGCTGTCTTGTACCTTTGCATTTTTCTCCCAAACGAAGGTCACTAGAAAGAAAATTTTAAAGCCTCCTGTTAGGCCATCATCTACACGACATAGCCCTGAATTTTCCAATGCGTAGCTCTTTGCAAAAGAGAGATATTGGCAAGGAAAAGCTGTCTTGTACCTTTGCATTTTTCTCCCAAACGAAGGACACTAGAATTAAAATTTTAAAGCCTCCTGTTATGCCATCTTCTACACGACATAGCCCTGAATTTTCCAATGCGCAGCTCTTTGCAAAAGAGAGATATTGGCAAGGAAAAGCTGTCTTGTACCATTGCATTTTTCTCCCAAACGAAGGACACTAGAAAGAAAATTTTAAAGCCTCCTGTTAGGCCATCATCTACACGACATAGCCCTGAATTTTCCAATGCGCAGCTCTTTGCAAAAGAGAGATATTGGCAAGGAAAAGCTGTCTTGTACCTTTGCATTTTTCTCCCAAACGAAGGTCACTAGAAAGAAAATTTTAAAGCCTCCTGTTAGGCCATCATCTACACGACATAGCCCTGAATTTTCCAATGCGTAGCTCTTTGCAAAAGAGAGATATTGGCAAGGAAAAGCTGTCTTGTACCATTGCATTTTTCTCCCAAACGAAGGACACTAGAAAGAAAATTGTAAAGCCTCCTGTTAGGCCATCATCTACACGACATAGCCCTGAATTTTCCAATGCGCAGCTCTTTGCAAAAGAGAGATATTGGCAAGGAAAAGCTGTCTTGTACCATTGCATTTTTCTCCCAAACGAAGGACACTAGAAAGAAAATTTTAAAGCCTCCTGTTAGGCCATCATCTACACGATATAGCCCTGAATTTTCCAATGCACAGCTCTTTGCAAAAGAGAGATATTGGCAAGGAAAAGCTGTCTTGTACCTTTGCATTTTTCTCCCAAACGAAGGACACTAGAATTAAAATTTTAAAGCCTCCTGTTAGGCCATCATCTACACGACATAGCCCTGAATTTTCCAATGCATAGCTCTTTGCAAAAGAGAGATATTGGCAAGGAAAAGCTGTCAGGTACCTTTGCATTTTTCTCCCAAACGAAGGTCACTAGAAAGAAAATTTTAAAGCCTCCTGTTAGGCCATCATCTACACGACATAGTCCTGAATTTTCCAATGCGTAGCTCTTTACAAAAGAGAGATATTGGCAAGGAAAAGCTGTCTTGTACCTTTGCATTTTTCTCCCAAACGAAAGACACTAGAAAGAAAATTTTAAAGCCTCCTGTTAGGCCATCATCTACACGACATAGCCCTGAATTTTCCAATGCGCAGCTCTTTGCAAAAGAGAGATATTGGCAAGGAAAAGCTTTCTTGTACCATTGCATTTTTCTCCCAAACGAAGGACACTAGAAAGAAAATTTTAAAGCCTCCTGTTAGGCCATCATCTACACGACATAGCCCTAAATTTTCCAATGCGCAGCTCTTTGCAAAAGAGAGATATTGGCAAGGAAAAGCTGTCTTGTACCTTTGCATTTTTCTCCCAAACGAAGGTCACTAGAAAGAAAATTTTAAAGCCTCCTGTTAGGCCATCATCTACACGACATAGCCCTGAATTTTCCAATGCGTAGCTCTTTGCAAAAGAGAGATATTGGCAAGGAAAAGCTGTCTTGTACCTTTGCATTTTTCTCCCAAACGAAGGACACCAGAATTAAAATTTTAAAGCCTCCTGTTATGCCATCATCTACACGACATAGCCCTGAATTTTCCAATGCGCAGCTCTTTGCAAAAGAGAGATATTGGCAAGGAAAAGCTGTCTTGTACCATTGCATTTTTCTCCCAAACGAAGGACACTAGAAAGAAAATTTTAAAGCCTCCTGTTAGGCCATCATCTACACGACATAGCCCTGAATTTTCCAATGCGCAGCTCTTTGCAAAAGAGAGATATTGGCAAGGAAAAGCTGTCTTGTACCTTTGCATTTTTCTCCCAAACGAAGGTCACTAGAAAGAAAATTTTAAAGCCTCCTGTTAGGCCATCATCTACACGACATAGCCCTGAATTTTCCAATGCGTAGCTCTTTGCAAAAGAGAGATATTGGCAAGGAAAAGCTGTCTTGTACCATTGCATTTTTCTCCCAAACGAAGGACACTAGAAAGAAAATTTTAAAGCCTCCTGTTAGGCCATCATCTACACGACATAGCCCTGAATTTTCCAATGCGCAGCTCTTTGCAAAAGAGAGATATTGGCAAGGAAAAGCTGTCTTGTACCATTGCATTTTTCTCCCAAACGAAGGACACTAGAAAGAAAATTTTAAAGCCTCCTGTTAGGCCATCATCTACACGACATAGCCCTGAATTTTCCAATGCGTAGCTCTTTGCAAAAGAGAGATATTTGCAAGGAAAAGCTGTCTTGTACCATTGCATTTTTCTCCCAAACGAAGGACACTAGAAAGAAAATTTTAAAGCCTCCTGTTAGGCCATCATCTACACGATATAGCCCTGAATTTTCCAATGCGCAGCTCTTTGCAAAAGAGAGATATTGGCAAGGAAAAGCTGTCTTGTACCTTTGCATTTTTCTCCCAAACGAAGGACACTAGAATTAAAATTTTAAAGCCTCCTGTTAGGCCATCATCTACACGACATAGCCCTGAATTTTCCAATGCATAGCTCTTTGCAAAAGAGAGATATTGGCAAGGAAAAGCTGTCTTGTACCATTGCATTTTTCTCCCAAACGAAGGACACTAGAAAGAAAATTTTAAAGCCTCCTGTTAGGCCATCATCTACACGACATAGCCCTGAATTTTCCAATGCGCAGCTCTTTGCAAAAGAGAGATATTGGCAAGGAAAAGCTGTCTTGTACCTTTGCATTTTTCTCCCAAACGAAGGACACTAGAAAGAAAATTTTAAAGCCTCCTGTTAGGCCATCATCTACACGAAATTGCCCTGAATTTTTCAATGCGTAGCTCTTTACAAAAGAGAGATATTGGCAAGGAAAAGCTGTCTTGTACCTTTGCATTTTTCTCCCAAACGAAGGACACTAGAAAGAAAATTTTAAAGCCTCCTGTTAGGCCATCATCTACACGACATAGCCCTGAATTTTCCAATGCGCAGCTCTTTGCAAAAGAGAGATATTGGCAAGGAAAAGCTTTCTTGTACCATTGCATTTTTCTCCCAAACGAAGGACACTAGAAAGAAAATTTTAAAGCCTCCTGTTAGGCCATCATCTACACGACATAGCCCTAAATTTTCCAATGCGCAGCTCTTTGCAAAAGAGAGATATTGGCAAGGAAAAGCTGTCTTGTACCTTTGCATTTTTCTCCCAAACGAAGGACACTAGAATTAAAATTTTAAAGCCTCCTGTTAGGCCATCATCTACACGACATAGCCCTGAATTTTCCAATGCGTAGCTCTTTGCAAAAGAGAGATATTGGCAAGGAAAAGCTGTCTTGTACCTTTGCATTTTTCTCCCAAACGAAGGACACCAGAATTAAAATTTTAAAGCCTCCTGTTATGCCATCATCTACACGACATAGCCCTGAATTTTCCAATGCGCAGCTCTTTGCAAAAGAGAGATATTGTCAAGGAAAAGCTGTCTTGTACCATTGCATTTGTCTCCCAAACGAAGGACACTAGAAAGAAAATTTTAAAGCCTCCTGTTAGGCCATCATCTACACGACATAGCCCTGAATTTTCCAATGCGCAGCTCTTTGCAAAAGAGAGATATTGGCAAGGAAAAGCTGTCTTGTACCTTTGCATTTTTCTCCCAAACGAAGGTCACTAGAAAGAAAATTTTAAAGCCTCCTGTTAGGCCATCATCTACACGACATAGCCCTGAATTTTCCAATGCGTAGCTCTTTGCAAAAGAGAGATATTGGCAAGGAAAAGCTGTCTTGTACCATTGCATTTTTCTCCCAAACGAAGGACACTAGAAAGAAAATTTTAAAGCCTCCTGTTAGGCCATCATCTACACGACATAGCCCTGAATTTTCCAATGCGCAGCTCTTTGCAAAAGAGAGATATTGGCAAGGAAAAGCTGTCTTGTACCATTGCATTTTTCTCCCAAACGAAGGACACTAGAAAGAAAATTTTAAAGCCTCCTGTTAGGCCATCATCTACACGATATAGCCCTGAATTTTCCAATGCGCAGCTCTTTGCAAAAGAGAGATATTGGCAAGGAAAAGCTGTCTTGTACCTTTGCATTTTTCTCCCAAACGAAGGACACTAGAATTAAAATTTTAAAGCCTCCTGTTAGGCCATCATCTACACGACATAGCCCTGAATTTTCCAATGCATAGCTCTTTGCAAAAGAGAGATATTGGCAAGGAAAAGCTGTCTTGTACCATTGCATTTTTCTCCCAAACGAAGGACACTAGAAAGAAAATTTTAAAGCCTCCTGTTAGGCCATCATCTACACGACATAGCCCTGAATTTTCCAATGCGCAGCTCTTTGCAAAAGAGAGATATTGGCAAGGAAAAGCTGTCTTGTACCTTTGCATTTTTCTCCCAAACGAAGGACACTAGAAAGAAAATTTTAAAGCCTCCTGTTAGGCCATCATCTACACGAAATTGCCCTGAATTTTCCAATGCGCAGCTCTTTGCAAAAGAGAGATATTAGCAAGGAAAAGCTGTCTTGTACCTTTGCATTTTTCTCCCAAACGAAGGACACTAGAAAGAAAATTTTAAAGCCTCCTGTTAGGCCATCATCTACACGAAATAGCCCTGAATTTTCCAATGCGCAGCTCTTTGCAAAAGAGAGATATTGGCAAGGAAAAGCTGTCTTGTACCATTGCATTTTTCTCCCAAACGAAGGACACTAGAAAGAAAATTTTAAAGCCTCCTGTTAGGCCATCATCTACACGACATAGCCCTGAATTTTCCAATGCGCAGCTCTTTGCAAAAGAGAGATATTGGCAAGGAAAAGCTGTCTTGTACCTTTGCATTTTTCTCCCAAACGAATGTCACTAGAAAGAAAATTTTAAAGCCTCCTGTTAGGCCATCATCTACACGACATAGCCCTGAATTTTCCAATGCGTAGCTCTTTGCAAAAGAGAGATATTGGCAAGGAAAAGCTGTCTTGTACCATTGCATTTTTCTCCCAAACGAAGGACACTAGAAAGAAAATTTTAAAGCCTCCTGTTAGGCCATCATCTACACGACATAGCCCTGAATTTTCCAATGCGTAGCTCTTTGTAAAAGAGAGATATTGGCAAGGAAAAGCTATCTTGTACCTTTGCATTTTTCTCCCAAACGAAGGACACTAGAATTAAAATTTTAAAGCCTCCTGTTAGGCCATCATCTACACGACATAGCCCTGAATTTTCCAATGCGTAGCTCTTTGCAAAAGAGAGATATTGGCAAGGAAAAGCTGTCTTGTACCTTTGCATTTTTCTCTCAAACGAAGGACACTAGAAAGAAAATTTTAAAGCCTCCTGTTAGGCCATCATCTACACGAAATAGCCCTGAATTTTCCAATGCGCAGCTCTTTGCAAAAGAGAGATATTGGCAAGGAAAAGCTGTCTTGTACCATTGCATTTTTCTCCCAAACGAAGGACACCAGAAAGAAAATTTTAAAGCCTCCTGTTAGGCCATCATCTACACGACATAGCCCTGAATTTTCCAATGCGCAGCTCTTTGCAAAAGAGAGATATTGGCAAGGATAAGCTGTCTTGTACCTTTGCATTTTTCTCCCAAACGAAGTTCACTAGAAAGAAAATTTTAAAGCCTCCTGTTAGGCCATCATCTACACGACATAGCCCTGAATTTTCCAATGCGCAGCTCTTTGCAAAAGAGAGATATTGGCAAGGAAAAGCTGTCAGGTACCTTTGCATTTTTCTCCCAAACGAAGGTCACTAGAAAGAAAATTTTAAAGCCTCCTGTTAGGCCATCATCTACACGACATAGTCCTGAATTTTCCAATGCGTAGCTCTTTACAAAAGAGAGATATTGGCAAGGAAAAGCTGTCTTGTACATTTGCATTTTTCTCCCAAACGAAGGACACTAGAAAGAAAATTTTAAAGCCTCCTGTTAGGCCATCATCTACACGACATAGCCCTGAATTTTCCAATGCGCAGCTCTTTGCAAAAGAGAGATATTGGCAAGGAAAAGCTGTCAGGTACCTTTGCATTTTTCTCCCAAACGAAGGTCACTAGAAAGAAAATTTTAAAGCCTCCTGTTAGGCCATCATCTACACGACATAGCCCTGAATTTTCCAATGCGCAGCTCTTTGCAAAAGAGAGATATTGGCAAGGAAAAGCTTTCTTGTACCATTGCATTTTTCTCCCAAACGAAGGACACTAGAAAGAAAATTTTAAAGCCTCCTGTTAGACCATCATCTACACGGCATAGCCATGAATTTTCCAATGCGCAGCTCTTTGCAAAAGAGAGATATTGGCAAGGAAAAGCTGTCAGGTACCTTTGCATTTTTCTCCCAAACGAAGGTCACTAGAAAGAAAATTTTAAAGCCTCCTGTTAGGCCATCATCTACACGACATAGCCCTGAATTTTCCAATGCGCAGCTCTTTGCAAAAGAGAGATATTGGCAAGGAAAAGCTGTCTTGTACCATTGCATTTTTCTCCCAAAGGAAGGACACTAGAAAGAAAATTTTAAAGCCTCCTGTTAGACCATCATCTACACGGCATAGCCATGAATTTTCCAATGCGCAGCTCTTTGCAAAAGAGAGATATTGGCAAGGAAAAGCTGTCTTGTACCTTTGCATTTTTCTCCCAAACGAAGGTCACTAGAAAGAAAATGTTAAAGCCTCCTGTTAGGCCATCATCTACACGACATAGCCCTGAATTTTCCAATGCGCAGCTCTTTGCAAAAGAGAGATATTGGCAAGGTAAAGCTGTCTTGTACCATTGCATTTTTCTCCCAAACGAAGGACACTAGAAAGAAAATTTTAAAGCCTCCTGTTAGACCATCATCTACACGGCATAGCCATGAATTTTCCAATGCGCAGCTCTTTGCAAAAGAGAGATATTGGCAAGGAAAAGCTGTCTTGTACCTTTGCATTTTTCTCCCAAACGAAGGACACTAGAATTAAAATTTTAAAGCCTCCTGTTAGGCCATCATCTACACGATATAGCCCTGAATTTTCCAATGCGCAGCTCTTTGCAAAAGAGAGATATTGGCAAGGAAAAGCTGTCTTGTACCTTTGCATTTTTCTCCCAAACGAAGGTCATTAGAATGAAAATTTTAAAGCCTCCTGTTAAGCCATCATCTACACGACATAGCCCTGAATTTTCCAATGCGTAGCTCTTTGCAAAAGAGAGATATTGGCAAGGAAAAGCTGTCTTGTACCTTTGCATTTTTCTCCCAAACGAAGGACACTAGAAAGAAAATTTTAAAGCCTCCTGTTAGGCCATCATCTACACGACATAGCCCTGAATTTTCCAATGCGTAGCTCTTTGCAAAAGAGAGATATTGGCAAGGAAAAGCTGTCTTGTACCTTTGCATTTTTCTCCCAAACGAAGGTCACTAGAAAGAAAATGTTAAAGCCTCCTGTTAGGCCATCATCTACACGACATAGCCCTGAATTTTCCAATGCGCAGCTCTTTGCAAAAGAGAGATATTGGCAAGGTAAAGCTGTCTTGTACCATTGCATTTTTCTCCCAAACGAAGGAAACTAGAAAGAAAATTTTAAAGCCTCCTGTTAGACCATCATCTACACGGCATAGCCATGAATTTTCCAATGCGCAGCTCTTTGCAAAAGAGAGATATTGGCAAGGAAAAGCTGTCTTGTACCTTTGCATTTTTCTCCCAAACGAAGGACACTAGAATTAAAATTTTAAAGCCTCCTGTTAGGCCATCATCTACACGATATAGCCCTGAATTTTCCAATGCGCAGCTCTTTGCAAAATAGAGATATTGGCAACGAATAGCTGTCTTGTACCTTTGCATTTTTCTCCCAAACGAAGGTCATTAGAATGAAAATTTTAAAGCCTCCTGTTAAGCCATCATCTACACGACATAGCCCTGAATTTTCCAATGCGTAGCTCTTTGCAAAAGAGAGATATTGGCAAGGAAAAGCTGTCTTGTACCTTTGCATTTTTCTCCCAAACGAAGGACACTAGAAAGAAAATTTTAAAGCCTCCTGTTAGGCCATCATCTACACGACATAGCCCTGAATTTTCCAATGCGCAGCTCTTTGCAAACGAGAGATATTGGCAAGGAAAAGCTGTCTTGTACCTTTGCATTTTTCTCCCAAACGAAGGACACTAGAAAGAAAATTTTAAAGCCTCCTGTTAGGCCATCATCTACACGACATAGCCCTGAATTTTCCAATGCGCAGCTCTTTGCAAAAGAGAGATATTGGCAAGGAAAAGCTGTCTTGTAAAATTGCATTTTTCTCCCAAACGAAGGTCACTAGAAAGAAAATTTTAAAGCCTCCTGTTAGGCCATCATCTACACGACATAGCCCTGAATTTTCCAATGCGCAGCTCTTTGCAAAAGAGAGATATTGGCAAGGAAAAGCTGTCTTGTACCTTTGCATTTTTCTCCCAAACGAAGGTCACTAGAAAGAAAATTTTAAAGCCTCCTGTTAGGCCATCATCTACACGACATAGCCCTGAATTTTCCAATGCGCAGCTCTTTGCAAAAGAGAGATATTGGCAAGGAAAAGCTGTCTTGTACCTTTGCATTTTTCTCCCAAACGAAGGTCACTAGAAAGAAAATTTTAAAGCCTCCTGTTAGGCCATCATCTACACGACATAGCCCTGAATTTTCCAATGCGTAGCTCTTTGCAAAAGAGAAATATTGGCAAGGAAAAGCTGTCTTGTACCTTTGCATTTTTCTCCCAAACGAAGGACACTAGAAAGAAAATTTTAAAGCCTCCTGTTAGGCCATCATCTACACGAAATAGCCCTGAATTTTCCAATGCGCAGCTCTTTGCAAAAGAGAGATATTGGCAAGGAAAAGCTGTCTTGTACCATTGCATTTTTCTCCCAAACGAAGGACACTAGAAAGAAAATTTTAAAGCCTCCTGTTAGGCCATCATCTACACGACATAGCCCTGAATTTTCCAATGCGCAGCTCTTTGCAAAAGAGAGATATTGGCAAGGAAAAGCTGTCTTGTACCTTTGCATTTTTCTCCCAAACGAAGGTCACTAGAAAGAAAATTTTAAAGCCTCCTGTTAGGCCATCTACACGACATAGCCCTGAATTTTCCAATGCGTAGCTCTTTGCAAAAGAGAGATATTGGCAAGGAAAAGCTGTCTTGTACCATTGCATTTTTCTCCCAAACGAAGGACACTAGAAAGAAAATTTTAAAGCCTCCTGTTAGGCTATCATCTACACGACATAGCCCTGAATTTTCCAATGCGCAGCTCTTTGCAAAAGAGAGATATTGGCAAGGAAGAGCTGTCTTGTACCATTGCATTTTTCTCCCAAACGAAGGACACTAGAAAGAAAATTTTAAAGCCTCCTGTTAGGCCATCATCTACACGACATAGCCCTGAATTTTCCAATGCGTAGCTCTTTGCAAAAGAGAGATATTGGCAAGGAAAAGCTGTCTTGTACCATTGCATTTTTCTCCCAAACGAAGGACACTAGAAAGAAAATTTTAAAGCCTCCTGTTAGGCCATCATCTACACGATATAGCCCTGAATTTTCCAATGCGCAGCTCTTTGCAAAAGAGAGATATTGGCAAGGAAAAGCTGTCTTGTACCTTTGCATTTTTCTCCCAAACGAAGGACACTAGAATTAAAATTTTAAAGCCTCCTGTTAGGTAGGCCATCATCTACACGACATAGCCCTGAATTTTCCAATGCGTAGCTCTTTGCAAAAGAGAGATATTGGCAAGGAAAAGCTGTCTTGTACCATTGCATTTTTCTCCCAAACGAAGGACACTAGAAAGAAAATTTTAAAGCCTCCTGTTAGGCCATCATCTACACGACATAGCCCTGAATTTTCCAATGCGCAGCTCTTTGCAAAAGAGAGATATTGGCAAGGAAAAGCTGTCTTGTACCTTTGCATTTTTCTCCCAAACGAAGGACACTAGAAAGAAAATTTTAAAGCCTCCTGTTAGGCCATCATCTACACGACATAGCCCTGAATTTTCCAATGCGTAGCTCTTTGCAAAAGAGAGATATTGGCAAGGAAAAGCTGTCTTGTACCTTTGCATTTTTCTCCCAAACGAAGGTCACTAGAAAGAAAATGTTAAAGCCTCCTGTTAGGCCATCATCTACACGACATAGCCCTGAATTTTCCAATGCGCAGCTCTTTGTAAAAGAGAGATATTGGCAAGGTAAAGCTGTCTTGTACCATTGCATTTTTCTCCCAAACGAAGGAAACTAGAAAGAAAATTTTAAAGCCTCCTGTTAGACCATCATCTACACGGCATAGCCATGAATTTTCCAATGCGCAGCTCTTTGCAAAAGAGAGATATTGGCAAGGAAAAGCTGTCTTGTACCTTTGCATTTTTCTCCCAAACGAAGGACACTAGAATTAAAATTTTAAAGCCTCCTGTTAGGCCATCATCTACACGATATAGCCCTGAATTTTCCAATGCGCAGCTCTTTGCAAAATAGAGATATTGGCAACGAATAGCTGTCTTGTACCTTTGCATTTTTCTCCCAAACGAAGGTCATTAGAATGAAAATTTTAAAGCCTCCTGTTAAGCCATCATCTACACGACATAGCCCTGAATTTTCCAATGCGTAGCTCTTTGCAAAAGAGAGATATTGGCAAGGAAAAGCTGTCTTGTACCTTTGCATTTTTCTCCCAAACGAAGGACACTAGAAAGAAAATTTTAAAGCCTCCTGTTAGGCCATCATCTACACGACATAGCCCTGAATTTTCCAATGCGCAGCTCTTTGCAAACGAGAGATATTGGCAAGGAAAAGCTGTCTTGTACCTTTGCATTTTTCTCCCAAACGAAGGACACTAGAAAGAAAATTTTAAAGCCTCCTGTTAGGCCATCATCTACACGACATAGCCCTGAATTTTCCAATGCGCAGCTCTTTGCAAAAGAGAGATATTGGCAAGGAAAAGCTGTCTTGTAAAATTGCATTTTTCTCCCAAACGAAGGTCACTAGAAAGAAAATTTTAAAGCCTCCTGTTAGGCCATCATCTACACGACATAGCCCTGAATTTTCCAATGCGCAGCTCTTTGCAAAAGAGAGATATTGGCAAGGAAAAGCTGTCTTGTACCTTTGCATTTTTCTCCCAAACGAAGGTCACTAGAAAGAAAATTTTAAAGCCTCCTGTTAGGCCATCATCTACACGACATAGCCCTGAATTTTCCAATGCGCAGCTCTTTGCAAAAGAGAGATATTGGCAAGGAAAAGCTGTCTTGTACCTTTGCATTTTTCTACCAAACGAAGGTCACTAGAAAGAAAATTTTAAAGCCTCCTGTTAGGCCATCATCTACACGACATAGCCCTGAATTTTCCAATGCGTAGCTCTTTGCAAAAGAGAAATATTGGCAAGGAAAAGCTGTCTTGTACCTTTGCATTTTTCTCCCAAACGAAGGACACTAGAAAGATAATTTTAAAGCCTCCTGTTAGGCCATCATCTACACGAAATAGCCCTGAATTTTCCAATGCGCAGCTCTTTGCAAAAGAGAGATATTGGCAAGGAAAAGCTGTCTTGTACCATTGCATTTTTCTCCCAAACGAAGGACACTAGAAAGAAAATTTTAAAGCCTCCTGTTAGGCCATCATCTACACGACATAGCCCTGAATTTTCCAATGCGCAGCTCTTTGCAAAAGAGAGATATTGGCAAGGAAAAGCTGTCTTGTACCTTTGCATTTTTCTCCCAAACGAAGGTCACTAGAAAGAAAATTTTAAAGCCTCCTGTTAGGCCATCTACACGACATAGCCCTGAATTTTCCAATGCGTAGCTCTTTGCAAAAGAGAGATATTGGCAAGGAAAAGCTGTCTTGTACCATTGCATTTTTCTCCCAAACGAAGGACACTAGAAAGAAAATTTTAAAGCCTCCTGTTAGGCTATCATCTACACGACATAGCCCTGAATTTTCCAATGCGCAGCTCTTTGCAAAAGAGAGATATTGGCAAGGAAAAGCTGTCTTGTACCATTGCATTTTTCTCCCAAACGAAGGACACTAGAAAGAAAATTTTAAAGCCTCCTGTTAGGCCATCATCTACACGACATAGCCCTGAATTTTCCAATGCGTAGCTCTTTGCAAAAGAGAGATATTGGCAAGGAAAAGCTGTCTTGTACCATTGCATTTTTCTCCCAAACGAAGGACACTAGAAAGAAAATTTTAAAGCCTCCTGTTAGGCCATCATCTACACGATATAGCCCTGAATTTTCCAATGCGCAGCTCTTTGCAAAAGAGAGATATTGGCAAGGAAAAGCTGTCTTGTACCTTTGCATTTTTCTCCCAAACGAAGGACACTAGAATTAAAATTTTAAAGCCTCCTGTTAGGTAGGCCATCATCTACACGACATAGCCCTGAATTTTCCAATGCGTAGCTCTTTGCAAAAGAGAGATATTGGCAAGGAAAAGCTGTCTTGTACCATTGCATTTTTCTCCCAAACGAAGGACACTAGAAAGAAAATTTTAAAGCCTCCTGTTAGGCCATCATCTACACGACATAGCCCTGAATTTTCCAATGCGCAGCTCTTTGCAAAAGAGAGATATTGGCAAGGAAAAGCTGTCTTGTACCTTTGCATTTTTCTCCCAAACGAAGGACACTAGAAAGAAAATTTTAAAGCCTCCTGTTAGGCCATCATCTACACGAAATTGCCCTGAATTTTCCAATGCGCAGCTCTTTGCAAAAGAGAGATATTGGCAAGGAAAAGCTGTCTTGTACCATTGCATTTTTCTCCCAAACGAAGGAAACTAGAAAGAAAATTTTAAAGCCTCCTGTTAGGCCATCATTTACACGACATAGCCCTGAATTTTCCAATGCGCACCTCTTTGCAAAAGAGAGATATTGGCAAGGAAAAGCTGTCTTGTACCTTTGCATTTTTCTCCCAAACGAAGGTCACTAGAAAGAAAATTTTAAAGCCTCCTGTTAGGCCATCATCTACACGACATAGCCCTGAATTTTCCAATGCGTAGCTCTTTGCAAAAGAGAGATATTGGCAAGGAAAAGCTGTCTTGTACCATTGCATTTTTCTCCCAAACGAAGGACACTAGAAAGAAAATTTTAAAGCCTCCTGTTAGGCCATCATCTACACGAAATTGCCCTGAATTTTCCAATGCGCAGCTCTTTGCAAAAGAGAGATATTGGCAAGGAAAAGCTGTCTTGTACCATTGCATTTTTCTCCCAAACGAAGGACACTAGAAAGAAAATTTTAAAGCCTCCTGTTAGGCCATCATCTACACGACATAGCCCTGAATTTTCCAATGCGCAGCTCTTTGCAAAAGAGAGATATTGGCAAGGAAAAGCTGTCTTGTACCTTTGCATTTTTCTCCCAAACGAAGGTCACTAGAAAGAAAATTTTAAAGCCTCCTGTTAGGCCATCATCTACACGACATAGCCCTGAATTTTCCAATGCGTAGCTCTTTGCAAAAGAGAGATATTGGCAAGGAAAAGCTGTCTTGTACCATTGCATTTTTCTCCCAAACGAAGGACACTAGAAAGAAAATTTTAAAGCCTCCTGTTAGGCCATCATCTACACGACATAGCCCTGAATTTTCCAATGCGCAGCTCTTTGCAAAAGAGAGATATTGGCAAGGAAAAGCTGTCTTGTACCTTTGCATTTTTCTCCCAAACGAAGGACACTAGAATTAAAATTTTAAAGCCTCCTGTTAGGCCATCATCTACACGACATAGCCCTGAATTTTCCAATGCGTAGCTCTTTGCAAAAGAGAGATATTGGCAAGGAAAAGCTGTCTTGTACCTTTGCATTTTTCTCCCAAACGAAGGACACTAGAATTAAAATGTTAAAGCCTCCTGTTAGGCCATCATCTACACGACATAGCCCTGAATTTTCCAATGCGCAGCTCTTTGCAAAAGAGAGATATTGGCAAGGAAAAGCTGTCTTGTACCATTGCATTTTTCTCCCAAACGAAGGTCACTAGAAAGAAAATTTTAAAGCCTCCTGTTAGGCCATCATCTACACGACATAGCCCTGAATTTTCCAATGCGCAGCTCTTTGCAAAAGAGAGATATTGGCAAGGAAAAGCTGTCTTGTACCTTTGCATTTTTCTCCCAAACGAAGGTCACTAGAAAGAAAATTTTAAAGCCTCCTGTTAGGCCATCATCTACACGACATAGCCCTGAATTTTCCAATGCGCAGCTCTTTGCAAAAGAGAGATATTGGCAAGGAAAAGCTGTCTTGTACCTTTGCATTTTTCTCCCAAACGAAGGTCACTAGAAAGAAAATTTTAAAGCCTCCTGTTAGGCCATCATCTACACGAAATTGCCCTGAATTTTCCAATGCGCAGCTCTTTGCAAAAGAGAGATATTGGCAAGGAAAAGCTGTCTTGTACCATTGCATTTTTCTCCCAAACGAAGGACACTAGAAAGAAAATTTTAAAGCCTCCTGTTAGGCCATCATCTACACGACATAGCCCTGAATTTTCCAATGCGCAGCTCTTTGCAAAAGAGAGATATTGGCAAGGAAAAGCTGTCTTGTACCTTTGCATTTTTCTCCCAAACGAAGGTCACTAGAAAGAAAATTTTAAAGCTTCCTGTTAGGCCATCATCTACACGACATAGCCCTGAATTTTCCAATGCGTAGCTCTTTGCAAAAGAGAGATATTGGCAAGGAAAAGCTGTCTTGTACCATTGCATTTTTCTCCCAAACGAAGGACACTAGAAAGAAAATTTTAAAGCCTCCTGTTAGGCCATCATCTACACGACATAGCCCTGAATTTTCCAATGCGCAGCTCTTTGCAAAAGAGAGATATTGGCAAGGAAAAGCTGTCTTGTACCTTTGCATTTTTCTCCCAAACGAAGGACACTAGAATTAAAATTTTAAAGCCTCCTGTTAGGCCATCATCTACACGACATAGCCCTGAATTTTCCAATGCGTAGCTCTTTGCAAAAGAGAGATATTGGCAAGGAAAAGCTGTCTTGTACCTTTGCATTTTTCTCCCAAACGAAGGACACTAGAATTAAAATTTTAAAGCCTCCTGTTAGGCCATCATCTACACGACATAGCCATGAATTTTCCAATGCGCAGCTCTTTGCAAAAGAGAGATATTGGCAAGGAAAAGCTGTCTTGTACCTTTGCATTTTTCTCCCAAACGAAGGACACTAGAATTAAAATTTTAAAGCCTCCTGTTAGGCCATCATCTACACGATATAGCCCTGAATTTTCCAATGCGCAGCTCTTTGCAAAATAGAGATATTGGCAACGAATAGCTGTCTTGTACCTTTGCATTTTTCTCCCAAACGAAGGTCATTAGAATGAAAATTTTAAAGCCTCCTGTTAAGCCATCATCTACACGACATAGCCCTGAATTTTCCAATGCGTAGCTCTTTGCAAAAGAGAGATATTGGCAAGGAAAAGCTGTCTTGTACCTTTGCATTTTTCTCCCAAACGAAGGACACTAGAAAGAAAATTTTAAAGCCTCCTGTTAGGCCATCATCTACACGACATAGCCCTGAATTTTCCAATGCGCAGCTCTTTGCAAACGAGAGATATTGGCAAGGAAAAGCTGTCTTGTACCTTTGCATTTTTCTCCCAAACGAAGGACACTAGAAAGAAAATTTTAAAGCCTCCTGTTAGGCCATCATCTACACGACATAGCCCTGAATTTTCCAATGCGCAGCTCTTTGCAAAAGAGAGATATTGGCAAGGAAAAGCTGTCTTGTAAAATTGCATTTTTCTCCCAAACGAAGGTCACTAGAAAGAAAATTTTAAAGCCTCCTGTTAGGCCATCATCTACACGACATAGCCCTGAATTTTCCAATGCGCAGCTCTTTGCAAAAGAGAGATATTGGCAAGGAAAAGCTGTCTTGTACCTTTGCATTTTTCTCCCAAACGAAGGTCACTAGAAAGAAAATTTTAAAGCCTCCTGTTAGGCCATCATCTACACGACATAGCCCTGAATTTTCCAATGCGCAGCTCTTTGCAAAAGAGAGATATTGGCAAGGAAAAGCTGTCTTGTACCTTTGCATTTTTCTCCCAAACGAAGGTCACTAGAAAGAAAATTTTAAAGCCTCCTGTTAGGCCATCATCTACACGACATAGCCCTGAATTTTCCAATGCGTAGCTCTTTGCAAAAGAGAAATATTGGCAAGGAAAAGCTGTCTTGTACCTTTGCATTTTTCTCCCAAACGAAGGACACTAGAAAGAAAATTTTAAAGCCTCCTGTTAGGCCATCATCTACACGAAATAGCCCTGAATTTTCCAATGCGCAGCTCTTTGCAAAAGAGAGATATTGGCAAGGAAAAGCTGTCTTGTACCATTGCATTTTTCTCCCAAACGAAGGACACTAGAAAGAAAATTTTAAAGCCTCCTGTTAGGCCATCATCTACACGACATAGCCCTGAATTTTCCAATGCGCAGCTCTTTGCAAAAGAGAGATATTGGCAAGGAAAAGCTGTCTTGTACCTTTGCATTTTTCTCCCAAACGAAGGTCACTAGAAAGAAAATTTTAAAGCCTCCTGTTAGGCCATCTACACGACATAGCCCTGAATTTTCCAATGCGTAGCTCTTTGCAAAAGAGAGATATTGGCAAGGAAAAGCTGTCTTGTACCATTGCATTTTTCTCCCAAACGAAGGACACTAGAAAGAAAATTTTAAAGCCTCCTGTTAGGCTATCATCTACACGACATAGCCCTGAATTTTCCAATGCGCAGCTCTTTGCAAAAGAGAGATATTGGCAAGGAAGAGCTGTCTTGTACCATTGCATTTTTCTCCCAAACGAAGGACACTAGAAAGAAAATTTTAAAGCCTCCTGTTAGGCCATCATCTACACGACATAGCCCTGAATTTTCCAATGCGTAGCTCTTTGCAAAAGAGAGATATTGGCAAGGAAAAGCTGTCTTGTACCATTGCATTTTTCTCCCAAACGAAGGACACTAGAAAGAAAATTTTAAAGCCTCCTGTTAGGCCATCATCTACACGATATAGCCCTGAATTTTCCAATGCGCAGCTCTTTGCAAAAGAGAGATATTGGCAAGGAAAAGCTGTCTTGTACCTTTGCATTTTTCTCCCAAACGAAGGACACTAGAATTAAAATTTTAAAGCCTCCTGTTAGGTAGGCCATCATCTACACGACATAGCCCTGAATTTTCCAATGCGTAGCTCTTTGCAAAAGAGAGATATTGGCAAGGAAAAGCTGTCTTGTACCATTGCATTTTTCTCCCAAACGAAGGACACTAGAAAGAAAATTTTAAAGCCTCCTGTTAGGCCATCATCTACACGACATAGCCCTGAATTTTCCAATGCGCAGCTCTTTGCAAAAGAGAGATATTGGCAAGGAAAAGCTGTCTTGTACCTTTGCATTTTTCTCCCAAACGAAGGACACTAGAAAGAAAATTTTAAAGCCTCCTGTTAGGCCATCATCTACACGACATAGCCCTGAATTTTCCAATGCGTAGCTCTTTGCAAAAGAGAGATATTGGCAAGGAAAAGCTGTCTTGTACCTTTGCATTTTTCTCCCAAACGAAGGTCACTAGAAAGAAAATGTTAAAGCCTCCTGTTAGGCCATCATCTACACGACATAGCCCTGAATTTTCCAATGCGCAGCTCTTTGTAAAAGAGAGATATTGGCAAGGTAAAGCTGTCTTGTACCATTGCATTTTTCTCCCAAACGAAGGAAACTAGAAAGAAAATTTTAAAGCCTCCTGTTAGACCATCATCTACACGGCATAGCCATGAATTTTCCAATGCGCAGCTCTTTGCAAAAGAGAGATATTGGCAAGGAAAAGCTGTCTTGTACCTTTGCATTTTTCTCCCAAACGAAGGACACTAGAATTAAAATTTTAAAGCCTCCTGTTAGGCCATCATCTACACGATATAGCCCTGAATTTTCCAATGCGCAGCTCTTTGCAAAATAGAGATATTGGCAACGAATAGCTGTCTTGTACCTTTGCATTTTTCTCCCAAACGAAGGTCATTAGAATGAAAATTTTAAAGCCTCCTGTTAAGCCATCATCTACACGACATAGCCCTGAATTTTCCAATGCGTAGCTCTTTGCAAAAGAGAGATATTGGCAAGGAAAAGCTGTCTTGTACCTTTGCATTTTTCTCCCAAACGAAGGACACTAGAAAGAAAATTTTAAAGCCTCCTGTTAGGCCATCATCTACACGACATAGCCCTGAATTTTCCAATGCGCAGCTCTTTGCAAACGAGAGATATTGGCAAGGAAAAGCTGTCTTGTACCTTTGCATTTTTCTCCCAAACGAAGGACACTAGAAAGAAAATTTTAAAGCCTCCTGTTAGGCCATCATCTACACGACATAGCCCTGAATTTTCCAATGCGCAGCTCTTTGCAAAAGAGAGATATTGGCAAGGAAAAGCTGTCTTGTAAAATTGCATTTTTCTCCCAAACGAAGGTCACTAGAAAGAAAATTTTAAAGCCTCCTGTTAGGCCATCATCTACACGACATAGCCCTGAATTTTCCAATGCGCAGCTCTTTGCAAAAGAGAGATATTGGCAAGGAAAAGCTGTCTTGTACCTTTGCATTTTTCTCCCAAACGAAGGTCACTAGAAAGAAAATTTTAAAGCCTCCTGTTAGGCCATCATCTACACGACATAGCCCTGAATTTTCCAATGCGCAGCTCTTTGCAAAAGAGAGATATTGGCAAGGAAAAGCTGTCTTGTACCTTTGCATTTTTCTACCAAACGAAGGTCACTAGAAAGAAAATTTTAAAGCCTCCTGTTAGGCCATCATCTACACGACATAGCCCTGAATTTTCCAATGCGTAGCTCTTTGCAAAAGAGAAATATTGGCAAGGAAAAGCTGTCTTGTACCTTTGCATTTTTCTCCCAAACGAAGGACACTAGAAAGATAATTTTAAAGCCTCCTGTTAGGCCATCATCTACACGAAATAGCCCTGAATTTTCCAATGCGCAGCTCTTTGCAAAAGAGAGATATTGGCAAGGAAAAGCTGTCTTGTACCATTGCATTTTTCTCCCAAACGAAGGACACTAGAAAGAAAATTTTAAAGCCTCCTGTTAGGCCATCATCTACACGACATAGCCCTGAATTTTCCAATGCGCAGCTCTTTGCAAAAGAGAGATATTGGCAAGGAAAAGCTGTCTTGTACCTTTGCATTTTTCTCCCAAACGAAGGTCACTAGAAAGAAAATTTTAAAGCCTCCTGTTAGGCCATCTACACGACATAGCCCTGAATTTTCCAATGCGTAGCTCTTTGCAAAAGAGAGATATTGGCAAGGAAAAGCTGTCTTGTACCATTGCATTTTTCTCCCAAACGAAGGACACTAGAAAGAAAATTTTAAAGCCTCCTGTTAGGCTATCATCTACACGACATAGCCCTGAATTTTCCAATGCGCAGCTCTTTGCAAAAGAGAGATATTGGCAAGGAAAAGCTGTCTTGTACCATTGCATTTTTCTCCCAAACGAAGGACACTAGAAAGAAAATTTTAAAGCCTCCTGTTAGGCCATCATCTACACGACATAGCCCTGAATTTTCCAATGCGTAGCTCTTTGCAAAAGAGAGATATTGGCAAGGAAAAGCTGTCTTGTACCATTGCATTTTTCTCCCAAACGAAGGACACTAGAAAGAAAATTTTAAAGCCTCCTGTTAGGCCATCATCTACACGATATAGCCCTGAATTTTCCAATGCGCAGCTCTTTGCAAAAGAGAGATATTGGCAAGGAAAAGCTGTCTTGTACCTTTGCATTTTTCTCCCAAACGAAGGACACTAGAATTAAAATTTTAAAGCCTCCTGTTAGGTAGGCCATCATCTACACGACATAGCCCTGAATTTTCCAATGCGTAGCTCTTTGCAAAAGAGAGATATTGGCAAGGAAAAGCTGTCTTGTACCATTGCATTTTTCTCCCAAACGAAGGACACTAGAAAGAAAATTTTAAAGCCTCCTGTTAGGCCATCATCTACACGACATAGCCCTGAATTTTCCAATGCGCAGCTCTTTGCAAAAGAGAGATATTGGCAAGGAAAAGCTGTCTTGTACCTTTGCATTTTTCTCCCAAACGAAGGACACTAGAAAGAAAATTTTAAAGCCTCCTGTTAGGCCATCATCTACACGAAATTGCCCTGAATTTTCCAATGCGCAGCTCTTTGCAAAAGAGAGATATTGGCAAGGAAAAGCTGTCTTGTACCATTGCATTTTTCTCCCAAACGAAGGAAACTAGAAAGAAAATTTTAAAGCCTCCTGTTAGGCCATCATCTACACGACATAGCCCTGAATTTTCCAATGCGCACCTCTTTGCAAAAGAGAGATATTGGCAAGGAAAAGCTGTCTTGTACCTTTGCATTTTTCTCCCAAACGAAGGTCACTAGAAAGAAAATTTTAAAGCCTCCTGTTAGGCCATCATCTACACGACATAGCCCTGAATTTTCCAATGCGTAGCTCTTTGCAAAAGAGAGATATTGGCAAGGAAAAGCTGTCTTGTACCATTGCATTTTTCTCCCAAACGAAGGACACTAGAAAGAAAATTTTAAAGCCTCCTGTTAGGCCATCATCTACACGAAATTGCCCTGAATTTTCCAATGCGCAGCTCTTTGCAAAAGAGAGATATTGGCAAGGAAAAGCTGTCTTGTACCATTGCATTTTTCTCCCAAACGAAGGACACTAGAAAGAAAATTTTAAAGCCTCCTGTTAGGCCATCATCTACACGACATAGCCCTGAATTTTCCAATGCGCAGCTCTTTGCAAAAGAGAGATATTGGCAAGGAAAAGCTGTCTTGTACCTTTGCATTTTTCTCCCAAACGAAGGTCACTAGAAAGAAAATTTTAAAGCCTCCTGTTAGGCCATCATCTACACGACATAGCCCTGAATTTTCCAATGCGTAGCTCTTTGCAAAAGAGAGATATTGGCAAGGAAAAGCTGTCTTGTACCATTGCATTTTTCTCCCAAACGAAGGACACTAGAAAGAAAATTTTAAAGCCTCCTGTTAGGCCATCATCTACACGACATAGCCCTGAATTTTCCAATGCGCAGCTCTTTGCAAAAGAGAGATATTGGCAAGGAAAAGCTGTCTTGTACCTTTGCATTTTTCTCCCAAACGAAGGACACTAGAATTAAAATTTTAAAGCCTCCTGTTAGGCCATCATCTACACGACATAGCCCTGAATTTTCCAATGCGTAGCTCTTTGCAAAAGAGAGATATTGGCAAGGAAAAGCTGTCTTGTACCTTTGCATTTTTCTCCCAAACGAAGGACACTAGAATTAAAATGTTAAAGCCTCCTGTTAGGCCATCATCTACACGACATAGCCCTGAATTTTCCAATGCGCAGCTCTTTGCAAAAGAGAGATATTGGCAAGGAAAAGCTGTCTTGTACCATTGCATTTTTCTCCCAAACGAAGGTCACTAGAAAGAAAATTTTAAAGCCTCCTGTTAGGCCATCATCTACACGACATAGCCCTGAATTTTCCAATGCGCAGCTCTTTGCAAAAGAGAGATATTGGCAAGGAAAAGCTGTCTTGTACCTTTGCATTTTTCTCCCAAACGAAGGTCACTAGAAAGAAAATTTTAAAGCCTCCTGTTAGGCCATCATCTACACGACATAGCCCTGAATTTTCCAATGCGCAGCTCTTTGCAAAAGAGAGATATTGGCAAGGAAAAGCTGTCTTGTACCTTTGCATTTTTCTCCCAAACGAAGGTCACTAGAAAGAAAATTTTAAAGCCTCCTGTTAGGCCATCATCTACACGAAATTGCCCTGAATTTTCCAATGCGCAGCTCTTTGCAAAAGAGAGATATTGGCAAGGAAAAGCTGTCTTGTACCATTGCATTTTTCTCCCAAACGAAGGACACTAGAAAGAAAATTTTAAAGCCTCCTGTTAGGCCATCATCTACACGACATAGCCCTGAATTTTCCAATGCGCAGCTCTTTGCAAAAGAGAGATATTGGCAAGGAAAAGCTGTCTTGTACCTTTGCATTTTTCTCCCAAACGAAGGTCACTAGAAAGAAAATTTTAAAGCTTCCTGTTAGGCCATCATCTACACGACATAGCCCTGAATTTTCCAATGCGTAGCTCTTTGCAAAAGAGAGATATTGGCAAGGAAAAGCTGTCTTGTACCATTGCATTTTTCTCCCAAACGAAGGACACTAGAAAGAAAATTTTAAAGCCTCCTGTTAGGCCATCATCTACACGACATAGCCCTGAATTTTCCAATGCGCAGCTCTTTGCAAAAGAGAGATATTGGCAAGGAAAAGCTGTCTTGTACCTTTGCATTTTTCTCCCAAACGAAGGACACTAGAATTAAAATTTTAAAGCCTCCTGTTAGGCCATCATCTACACGACATAGCCCTGAATTTTCCAATGCGTAGCTCTTTGCAAAAGAGAGATATTGGCAAGGAAAAGCTGTCTTGTACCTTTGCATTTTTCTCCCAAACGAAGGACACTAGAATTAAAATTTTAAAGCCTCCTGTTAGGCCATCATCTACACGACATAGCCCTGAATTTTCCAATGCGCAGCTCTTTGCAAAAAAGAGATATTGGCAAGGAAAAGCTGTCTTGAACCATTGCATTTTTCTCCAAACGAAGGTCACTAGAAAGAAAATTTTAAAGCCTCCTGTTAGGCCATCATCTACACGACATAGCCCTGAATTTTCCAATGCGCAGCTCTTTGCAAAAGAGAGATATTGGCAAGGAAAAGCTGTCTTGTACCTTTGCATTTTTCTCCCAAACGAAGGTCACTAGAAAGAAAATTTTAAAGCCTCCTGTTAGGCCATCATCTACACGACATAGCCCTGAATTTTCCAATGCGCAGCTCTTTGCAAAAGAGAGATATTGGCAAGGAAAAGCTGTCTTGTACCTTTGCATTTTTCTCCCAAACGAAGGTCACTAGAAAGAAAATTTTAAAGCCTCCTTTTAGGCCATCATCTACACGACATAGCCCTAAATTTTCCAATGCGCAGCTCTTTGCAAAAGAGAGATATTGGCAAGGAAAAGCTGTCTTGTACCTTTGCATTTTTCTCCCAAACGAAGGTCACTAGAAAGAAAATTTTAAAGCCTCCTGTTAGGCCATCATCTACACGACATAGCCCTGAATTTTCCAATGCGTAGCTCTTTGCAAAAGAGAAATATTGGCAAGGAAAAGCTGTCTTGTACCTTTGCATTTTTCTCCCAAACGAAGGACACTAGAAAGAAAATTTTAAAGCCTCCTGTTAGGCCATCATCTACACGAAATAGCCCTGAATTTTCCAATGCGCAGCTCTTTGCAAAAGAGAGATATTGGCAAGGAAAAGCTGTCTTGTACCATTGCATTTTTCTCCCAAACGAAGGACACTAGAAAGAAAATTTTAAAGCATCCTGTTAGGCCATCATCTACACGACATAGCCCTGAATTTTCCAATGCGCAGCTCTTTGCAAAAGAGAGATATTGGCAAGGAAAAGCTGTCTTGTACCTTTGCATTTTTCTCCCAAACGAAGGTCACTAGAAAGAAAATTTTAAAGCCTCCTGTTAGGCCATCATCTACACGACATAGCCCTGAATTTTCCAATGCGTAGCTCTTTGCAAAAGAGAGATATTGGCAAGGAAAAGCTGTCTTGTACCATTGCATTTTTCTCCCAAACGAAGGACACTAGAAAGAAAATTTTAAAGCCTCCTGTTAGGCTATCATCTACACGACATAGCCCTGAATTTTCCAATGCGCAGCTCTTTGCAAAAGAGAGATATTGGCAAGGAAAAGCTGTCTTGTACCATTGCATTTTTCTCCCAAACGAAGGACACTAGAAAGAAAATAGACCCCTGGGTTTTAAGGATAACCATGGTTGAGTCCAATGGTTAATTCACATTGACCGAAGTTCTAATTAAGTCACCTGTGCTCAAGCATGATATCCTTAAAATCTGGATTGCAATGACAGCATTTTGGAACTATGCCTAAGGGTTTAATTTTTACATTTATCCACTGACAATAAATCTACCTACAATATCCCTGTAACTGTTATGATTACAGTATTTCACTAAATAATTTAATTTGCTGAACCTTCTGTAAAAAGAAATATTAAGCTGCTGTAATTCCCAGATGCAGCAAATTTGTTAGCTAGTGGGCAAAACCATGTGCACTGCAGGGATGGGGGGGGGGCAGATATAACATTTGCAGAGAGATTTAGGTGGGTTATATTGTTTGTGTGCAGGGTAAATACTGGCTGTTTTGTTTTTACACTGCAATTTAGATTTCAGTTTGAACACACCGCACCAAAATCTAACTCTCTCTGCACATATTATACACCCCCCCCTGCAGTGTACATGGTTTTAGCTAATAAATTTGCTGCTGTGATCAGATCTGAGTTAAGCCCTATGTATTTGGCACTGGCAAAGGGTTAGAGGCCTTGCTGTAGAGCTCACACCTTTCTTATCATGCATTGTAATATTTCCTATGTCCTGATGTTGTGCTCTCTGCTCCATCCAAGTAAACAGCAATGTAGCATGGCTATCAAAGAGCGTGAAGATTGCAGATTTCCTGGGATTAATGCTAAGGAATGCTATTCCAGAGGCTGCTGCTTTAATTCAAGTGTCACTGGGGTTAAATGGTGTTTTTACCTTAAAAACACAGGTAGAGTATATAGTACAGTGGTAAAGTGGGAGCATGTAGTGCTATTGATTACAGATTTGATGGAGCTTAAACATGGATAAGGTCCATGGCTCTAAGAGTTTATCTTGTGTATCCTTTATTCTTAGTCATGGTCAGATAAGATTAGAAAATACCATTTAAGTGGAAATTTCCTGTTAGCTGTTTTTCAGTTTGCTCAACTGTCTGATTAACTGGTCCTAAAAAAGGATCAAAGGAGCTAAATTGCCCTGTGATCTAGCTAAATTGCCCCAGTTAAAAAAAAAAAAAAGACTAAGCTGCTGTAATTCCTTGATGTTTCCTTACTGCATCAACAGGAAGTGACAAAAAACAATGTAATGTGGAACCGTACAGCAGAAGGGATTGCGGCTACCCCACAATAAGTGCAGCGGAATGTAAGAAGAGGCATATACAGTGTGGTGTGGCTGTAGATGAGCTTAGTGGTTTCTGTTAGAGTTCTTCTACTTCTAACTACTCGTACATAAATGAGTAAGCCGCCGATTTATTAAACCTGGTGAAATGATAATTTGCATGGTGATAAAGTACCAGCCAATCAGCTCCTAATTGCCATGTCACAGGCTGGGTTTGAAAAATGACAGTTAGGAGCTGACTGGCTGGTACTTTATCACCTTGCACTTTATCAGTTCACCAGGCTTAATAGATCTGCCCCAATGTTTCAAAATGGAATGCATCAAGAGAACGGTGTTGGTAGTATAAAACTACCTACAGCACCTGGTATTCCCAGGTGGTCTCACATCCAAGAACAAACCAGGCCTAAAATCAGGTGATATTGGGCATATACAGTGTGGTGTGGCTGTAGATGAGCTTAGTGGTTTCTGTTAGAGTTCTTCTACTTCTAACTACTCGTACATAAATGAGTAAGCAGCCGATTTATTAAACCTGGTGAAATGATAATTTGCATGGTGATAAAGTACCAGCCAATCAGCTCCTAATTGCCATGTCACAGGCTGGGTTTGAAAAATGACAGTTAGGAGCTGACTGGCTGGTACTTTATCACCTTGCACTTTATCAGTTCACCAGGCTTAATAGATCTGCCCCAATGTTTCAAAATGGAATGCATCAAGAGAACGGTGTTAGTATTGTAAAAATACACACAGCTCCTGGTATTTCCTTGAGGTCTCCCATCCAAGTACTAAAACCAGGACCAACACTGCTCAGCTTCCATGATCAGGAGAGATTGGGCAAATCCAGTGTGCTGTGGCTGTAGATGAGCTGGTGGTTTCTGTTACAGCTCTTCTACTTCTAACTTCTGGTACATAAAAGAATACATGTAAAAATTAAATGTACCAAGAAAATGGTGTTGGTAGTTTAAAAACACCTAAAGAATCTGATACTACCAAGCAGTCTCCCATCCATGTATTAACAAAGTCCAATACTGCTTTGCTTCAAAAATCAAATGAGATTGGGCATATCCAGTGTGGTGTGGCTTTAGATAAGCTTTGTGGTTTCTGTTAGAGCTCTTCTACTTCTAACTACTGGTACATTAATGAATATGTATAAGGTTGTAGTTTATCCAATATGCCTTTACTACCTTACCTTTCAACCCCCCCTCCCTCCCCTCTTCTCCTTATAGCTTCCTTAGTTCTCTCCTCCTCGTGTGTGCGTTATTTGTTTTCTCATACGTCCTAGAGGATGCTGGGGTCACATTAAGAACCATGGGGTATAGACGGGATCCGCAGGAGACATGGGCACTTTAAGACTTTCAAAGGGTGTGAACTGTCTCCTCCCTCTATGCCCCTCCTCCAGACTCCAGTTTTAGTATTGTGCGCAGTGATACTGGATGCACTACAGGGGAGCTCTACTGAGTTTCTCTGAAAAGACTTGTTAGTTTTTTTTATTTTCAGGGAGGCTGCTGGCAACAGTCTCCCTGCTTCGTGGGACTTAGGGGAGAGAAGTATGACCAACTTCTAGTGAGTTCAATGGCTCTGCTTCAGGCTGACAGGACACCATTAGCTCCTGAGGGTGCTGATCGCTGGGTACGCCTAGATGCACACTCCCGCAGCCTGCCGTCACCCCCTTACAGAGCCAGAAGACAGGTGAGTAGCAGAAGAACAGAAGACTTCTTCTTCAGTGACGGCATTCTGAGGTACCGAGCAGCGAGCGGAACGCTGCGCGCCATGCTCCCACACAAACACAGGCACTGCAGGGTGCAGGGCACGGGGGGGGGGCACCCTGGGCAGCATAAATTCCTCACAAAAGGCTGGAAAAAGTGGACATTAGTGCCTGGGCACTGTCCTTACCCCGCTAGCGTAATTAATTATTTCTGAGCGGGACAGATACGCGCCATTACAGCGGCGGGGCTTCTTCCTCACCTCACCAGAACATCTTTAGAGCATTACAAGTCTATCACTATAGAGTTTATTATTTCCCAGACTGTGTACTTTTGGCGCTGGATTGTGAGCTGAAAAATCCTCTGTGTCCCTCTGACAGATTTACTGACGGTCTGTCCCCCATAAGCCGGTGTGTCTGTGGGTACTTGGTATATGTGTGTCAACATGTCGGTGGCTGAATGTTTTTCCCAAGAGGAAACTATATTAGGAATGCAGACATATGATGGTGGCCCTGTTGGCACCACCAATAACTGACTGGGTAAATGTTTCAGTAATATCAGAGTAAGGTTGGATAAATCTGTGTCCCAGACACAGACGTAGAGAATAGATGTGATATTCATGGCTATGTTTCTTTTCCCTCAGGCCCCGCTGGGTCGCAAAAATGTTATTTTGCCCAGTTACTACACACTGATACTGACACGGATACTGATACTTATGTCGACCATAATGTTTCCTGATTAGATCCAATATTGGCAAGGAGCATTCAGTACATGATTGTGGATATTAAGGACATATTAAAATCACTGAAGACCCTGCTGTTCCTGACAAAGGGGTCTATATGTATGTATATATAGATATATAATGAAAGCTGATGTAACGTTCCTCCATCTCTGTTTGAGAAAGTCTGGGCCAGCTCGACAAGATGGTTTCAAATCCCCAAAAGGATTCTGGTTGTTTATTCATTTCCCGCCGCGGACAGAATAAAGTGGGAGTCACCCCCTGTTCTGCACGGGGCCCTGTCACAAATCCAGCGGATCGTATGCAGGAAGCTACATTATTTCTAGTTATGTAACCACGGGTACATTACTTAGACCTGCCATTACATGTGCATGGGTGAGTAGTAGTATTCAAGAATTGGTCGAATACCTTGTCATCCGATATAGATACCCTGGAGAGATGGGATACTCCTTACGTTGTATCATATCAAGGACACTGCAGCATACTTACGTGAGACTGCAAGGGATATAGGACTCTTGAGTTCACGGGCCAATTTCATGGCAGTGTCGGATAGGAGGGCATTGTGGATTCACCAAGAGAATGCTGATGCTGACTCCAAGAAGAAAGGGAGTCTCTTCCCTATGAAGGTGAAGCCTTGTTTGGTGACTGCCTAGTTAATTTGATCTCGGCAGCTCCCGCAGGTAAGTCAACCTTCTTGCCCTATGTTCCCTCCCAACGGATGAAGACGCATCATTATCTTATGCAGTCATTTCGGCCCAATAGATATGCAAGAAGTTAAGATTCCCCTTTCTTTGCAGGTAGAGGAAGGAGAAGAGAGAAGAGGTCTGCATCCTCTTCAAGATCGCAGGAGCAGAGATCATCCTCTGCTTCTGCCAAATCCACTGCATGACGCTGGGGCTCTCTTGCAGGAGCCCGCACCAGTGGGGGCACGTCTAAAACTCTTCAGTCAGTTCTGGATTCATTCGGACATGGACTCGTGTGTTTTACAAATAGTGTCCCAAGGGTACAAACTGGGGTTTCAAGATGTTCCCCCTCACCGATTGTTCAAACATTAAGTTACTGTGCTATTCCTGGGTTATATAGCGCTGGGGTATGTGCTGGCATACTCTCTCTCTGTCTCTCCAAAGGGCCTTGTGGGGGAAATGTCTTCAGTAAAAGTATTCCCTGTGTGTGTGGTGTGTCGGTACGCGTGTGTCGACATGTCTGAGGAAGAAGGCTATATTAGAGAGGAGCGGGAGCAAATGAACGTGGTGTCTCCGCCGACACCTGATTGGATGGATATGTGGAATGTTTTAAATGCTAGTGTAAACTCATTGCACAAAAGATTAGACAAGGCAGAAGCTTTGGGACAGTCAGGGTCTCAACCAATGCCTAATCCTATGTCGCAGGGACTGTCAGGGTCTCATAAGCGCCCACTATCCAGATGTTGACACAGATACCGACACGGATTCTGACTCCAGTGTCGATTACGATGATGCAAAGTTACAGCCAAAATTGGCAAAATACATTTGATATATGATTATGGCAATAAAAGATGTTTTGCACATCACAGAGGAGCCCCCTATCCCTGACAAGAGGGTACATATGTACAAGGGAAAGAAGCCTGAGGTAACCTTTCCCCCCTCACACGAGCTGAACGAGTTATGTGAAAAAGCTTGGGAATCTCCTGCAGATTTCCAAAAGGATTCCCCTTTCCCATCAACGGATAGGTTACGATGGGAATCCTCCCCTTGGGTGGACAAAGCATTAACACGCTTATCCAAGAAGGTAGCCCTCCCGTCCCAGGATACGGCTACCCTCAAAGAGTCTGCTGACCGCAAACAGGAGATTACCCTGAAGTCCATTTATACACATTCAGGTACCTTACTCAGACAGGCAATTGCGTCGGCCTGGGTGTGTAGTGCTGTAGCGGCATGGACGGATACCCTAGATAAGGCTACTATTTTATTGCCCCTGGGGCATATAAGAGATGCTGTCCTATATATGTGTGTATGCAAACTACAGGTGGTGCTGCAGGGCTCACACCCTTTTACTTGTCTTGTAGAGCAACTCTGGAGCTGTTACTGGGTCCAGCTGCTGCAAGAAATCAGCTTGAATGCTTCAGGGGCTTGGGCATGGCCAACATGAGCCCCACACTGATGGGGGTGTATAAAGCGATCTAGGGGTCATCCAAGCGCAACCCCACAAAGGCCGCCATGCCCTGCGTGACCATTTTCTCTTTTCATATGCAGACGAGGGTTGCAGCCAACTATGCCCATTGCTTGGATGACATCACCGTATGCAAATCCGTCTGCTGCAGACCTTTCCCCAGGAATGCTTGTACTAGTTGTTGCATATGGTTTGATGTTTGAGGGTGCTTCAGTATTAGGCAGCCTTCCGCCCTCTCATGTTCATCTGAAAATATGTGGTCTCCCTGCAGTTCCCTTGTGCTTCCTCAGTTGAATCTCCTTAACTTGACGGGTGTGTGCCCGAGCAGCCGCCCTCCACAGCCCTATCCCAGCACATGCTTTTCTTGCGTATGAGATCTCTTGATCATGAAGATAGTTCTCACAGGGTGAGGTTCATCCATTCCATTTTAAAGTAGGAAGGTACAAATTACATATTCAAATTACATATATGTGCTGGATTCAAATGTTTTCCCCCCTTCCTTTCTCAATTGTGCCCATCAGCAGCTATTCTAATGTTGCTGCCAATGGGTGTGACACATTCATTTCTTCTGTGGGGTACACTGGACTCCACAAGGATTCACATTGGGGTGTAGAGTAGGATCTTGATCTGAGGCACCAACAGGCTCAAAGCTTTTGACTGTTCCCAAGATGCTCAGCGCCCCCTCCTCTATAACCTCGCTTCCATGAACAGGGAGCTCAGTTTGTAGTTGGTGCCTTCAGTAGCAGGCCACTTAAGAGGGGGCTGCCTCAGGCAGCCTATTCTTAGCTGTTAATTTTGACAAGAAAAGAAGAACTTTTTTTTATAAGAATCTACAAGGGCTGCAGCAGGCTAGGTCTAATAGACATCTTTACTGCAGCTCCATCACTCCCAGCGGCGCAGTATACTCCCGCGCCCTGGTTGCTGGGTCACTGCAGCGGAGGCTCCGGTTTCTTCCTAAGGTAAGTCACACACACACCGCCCTCCGGGATCACGAGGCCGCTGATGAAAGGGAGGTAAGGGACTTCTGTGCCCACACTATACCGTGATCCAGCGTGGCTGTAGGGGGCGGGCCATGTGCGCACTGGCGTGGACACTGATTACTGGGCAGCTGCTCCACTAGCCACCAGGGACAGTTAAGGAGCACAGCTCTGGGGGGTTTTCTCTTATATTAACCCCATTTTGTACTACCCGCAGTGCATTGTGATAGGTAATAGAGCCTGATTCAGGTTGGATTGCAATCGCAATAAGCAGTCCAACTGCAAAAATTGCTAAGAGCATACGCATGCGCCTGCATTTTCTGCGGCACCCCGCAGTTAATGCGATCGCCTCTGACTGTCAATCGGTGCTGGGGGGGGGGGGGGGGGGTCAGCAACACTCCATTTCCAAGTCGGAGATGGAGCGGTGCGTGGGCAGGGCTTCAAAATGGGGTCGGCAACGGAGAAACAGGAGGTGTGGTCAGAGCGGTTGTATGACATCACATGCAGCAGCTGCGATCACAAAAATGGTGGCGGCTTCCTGCGCACACATACAGTCTGCACCAACAGGAGGCTAACCCATTTTTTATGATCACGCTAAACTGCACTGCGACTGCAATTTCAGCGTGGTCAAGAAGGGAGGCGGCATGCTGGGTGGCCCCAGCATGCGAACCAAAGGATTGCAAATTCTGTTACTTAGCAGAATTTGCAATCCTTACTGAATTAGGCCCATTGATTACAAAATTTATTTGTAAATATTTGAAGTTTTTCTTCAGGGACTAACACAAAAGATGCTTGGGGCTACTAACACATGGGTAAGCCACGTAAAGCTTCCCATGGGTCAGTGGCATCACAACGGGGTTGCGGCCCACACCCGAGTGTCACCCGCCAAGGGGGGTGACACCAAAGTGCCGGCTCCTCTTCAGTGACAGAATATGGGTGTTTCACTGTGACATTACGTGCAACACCCAGTTTCTGTCACTGTGCAGGAGCCAGCACCACTCACACACTAGTCCCCGGGTGCAGCACTCAACCCCCGGGATACCCGGAGCAACAAAATGGAGATTCAGGCCAACAGGCCACACCCCTACCTATGAGACCATGCCTCCATTTTACCATTGCGCTGCTTATCTGCGCGCACTGCATTACAATCTCCCTCGCTGCCTCTCTGGGTGTCACCAATGATAGTGACACCTTTGCCATGCTTGTAGCAGCTGGTCCTAAGATCTACGCCTCCAGCCCTGAGTGTTTGCCCTTGTGACTTGTTGATCATCATAGCGAAGCAGATTCTTACAGAAAACTGCAGGGGCTTAGATTGAAAAGAAAAACATTGACGAACCCATCATTTCAGCAACAGGGTCTGCCACACGGCTGACTGAAATGACTGGTTGGTTTGGACCCCCACCAAAAAAGAAGCAATCAATCTCTCCTTGCACAAACTGGCTCTACAGAGGCAAGATGTCCACCTCATCATCCTCCGATTCCTCACCCCTTTCACTGTGTACATCGCCCTCCTCACAGATTATTAATTCGTCCCCACTGGAATCCACCATCTCAGATCCCTGTGTACTTTCTGGAGGCAATTGCTGGTGAATGTCTCCACGGAGGAATTGATTATAATTCATTTTGATGATCATCATCTTCTCCACATTTTCTGGAAGTAACCTCGTATGCCGATTGCTGACAAGGTGAGCGGCTGCACTAAACACTCTTTTGGAGTACACACTGGAGGGAGGGCAACTTAGGTAGAATAAAGCCAGTTTGTGCAAGGGCCTCCAAATTGCCTCTTTTTCCTGCCAGTATACATACGGACTGTCTGACGTGCCTACCTGGATGCGGTCACTCATATAATCCTCCACCATTCTTTCAAAGGTGACAGAATCATATGCAGTGACAGTAGACGACATGTCAGTAATCGTTGCCAGGTCCTTCAGTCCGGACCAGATGTCAGCACTCACTCCAGACTGCCCTGCATCACCGCCAGCGGGTGGGCTCGGAATTCTTAGCCTTTTCCTCGCACCCCCAGATGCAGGAGAATGTGAAGGAGGAGCTGTTGACGGGTCACGTTCCGCTTGACTTGACAATTTTCTCACCAGCAGGTCTTTGAACCTCTGCAGACTTGTGTCTGCTGGAAAGAGAGATACAATGTAGGTTTTAAATCTAGGATCGAGCACGGTGGCCAAAATTTATTGCTCTGATTTCAACAAATTGAATCCTGGTTAAGCGAATTAAGGGCTCCATCCACAAGTCCCACATGCCTAGCGGAATCGCTCTGTTTTAGCTCCTCCTTCAATGTCTCCAGCTTCTTCTGCAAAAGCCTCATGAGGGGAATGACCTGACTCAGGCTGGCTAGGAAGGATGTAACGTTAAAACATTACACCGTATATGGCGAAATTATGTTTCTTGGTGTGAGGCCAGGAATGCTCCTACGGAAGAATTCCATCTGGGCCGTTTCCTTCACTTCCTACAAACTGGAGTGAATTTGGGCCTAAAATTAGGCTCTATTAAGGTCCAGATTTCGGCCTTATCCATTTTCTTTCAAAAAGAATTGGCTTCTCTTCCAGAAGTTCAGACTTTTGTAAAAGGAGTGCTGCATATTCAGCCTCCTTTTGTGCCTCCGGTGGCACCTTGGGACCTTAACGTGGTGTTAAGTTTTCTAAAATTACACTGGTTTGAACCACTTAAAACAGTGGAGTTAAAATATCTCACATGGAAGGTGGTCATGTTATTAGCCTTGGCTTCGGCTAGGCGAGTGTCGGAATTAGCGGCTTTGTCACATAAAAGCCCATATTTGGTATTCCATGTGGATAGAGCGGAATTGCAGACCCGTCCTCAATTCCTACCAAAAGTGGTCTCATCTTTTCATATGAACCAACCTATTGTGGTGCCTGTGGCTACGCGTGACTTGGAGGATTCCGAGTTACTTGATGTGGTTAGGGCTTTGAAAATTTACGTGGCCAGGACGGCTAGAGTCAGGAAAACTGAAGCGCTGTTTGTCCTGTATGCAACCAACAAGATTGGTGCCCCTGCTTCAAAGCAGGCTATTGCTCGCCGGATTTGTAACACGATTCAGCAAGCGCATTCTATGGCTGGATTGCAGTTACTGAAATCAGTCAAGGCCCATTCCACGAGGAAAGTGGGCTCTTCTTGGGCGGCTGCCCGAGGGGTCTCGGCACTACAGCTGTGTCAAGCTGCTACTTGGTCGGGTTCACACACCTTTGCAAAATACTATAAGTTTGATACCCTGGCTGAGGAGGAACTCATGTTTGCTCAATCGGTGCTGCAGAGTCATCCGCACTCTCCCGCCAGTTTTGGAGCATTGGTATAATCCCCATGGTCCTTACGGAGTCCCCAGCATCCTCTAGGACGTTAGAGAAAATAAGATTTTAAACCTACTGGTAAATCTTTTTCTCGTAGTCCGTAGAGGATGCTGGGCGCCCGTCCCAAGTGCGGACTACTTCTGCAATACTTGTATATAGTTATTGCTTCAATAAGGGTTATGTTATAGTTGCATCGGTCCTGCACTGATGCTATGTTGTTTTTTCATACTGATAACTGGGTAGTTTATCACAAGTTATACGGTGTGATTGGTGTGGCTGGTATGAATCTTGCCCTGGATTAACAAAATCCTTTCCTCATACTGTCCGTCTCCTCTGGGCACAGTTTCTCTAACTGTGGCATAGAGGGAGGAGCCAGTGCACACCCAGAACTAAAGTCTTTCTTAAAGTGCCCATGTCTCCTGTGGAGCCCGTCTATCCCCATGGTCCTTACGGAGTCCCCAGCATCCTCTACGGACTACGAGAAAAAGATTTACCGGTAGGTTTAAAATCTTATTTTCTACTTTATTCTTTTCTATCCTAGTTTATTACGACCAACTCTCATCCAAGGAGTTTGATATTCTACTACCTGCATGCAATTTAAATTGCTTAAATTGTTTATATGGTTGATTTGTCCTTCACAATCCATAATCTGCAACTTGGATGTACTTGTGTCATTGAAAATCTTATAATAAAAATGTATATACAGATACTCAACCTGTATATTGAAAAAAAAAAAAGTTATAAGACATATGCATTCAATATTTGAAGAAACAAAATAAAATAAAGCTATCTATTGGGTTTCACTAACAAGCACATTGGAAGACTTGACTACTGTTAAAAGACATGCATTACATGGTATAGAGCCACAAACCACAATGTAGTAAAATAAAAACAAACTTACATGTGTATCAAACCTATGTGAGGCTTACATTGATAGTGCAAGATCAACACTCTATCAACTGTGCAAACTAGACTGCACATAAATGCCATAAAATTTATCTGAGATTTTAGTAAATAAGGCCCGTTGCTGTCCGGGTCACGCAGCCGTCACGGCCCGCCCCCATACGGTCCGGTCATGTCTGCGTTGTCCTGACTGTGCCCCCAAAATGGCGGCACAACGCCGCTGGCCCGACTCCTCCTGCCCAGTGACCGCCTCTGCCTGTCAATCAGGCAGAGGCGCTCATTGGGCAGAGATGCTGATCGCATCTCTGGCATGTGCCGGTGCACTGCGGCACCAGCACACACGCACTTCAGACCTGATCTCCTGTTGTGTGAATATGCACAGCAGGGATCAGGTCTGAATTAGGCCCTATATACAGCTGTCAGTAAGGCAGGGATGTGCTGCTGCCAGTGAGGCAGGGATGTGCTGCTGGTAGTGAAGCAGTGATGTGCTGCTGTCAGCGAAGCAGTGCTGTGCTGCTGTCAGCGAGACAGGGATGTGCTGCTGTCAGCGAGGCAGGGATGTGCTGCTGTCAGTGAAGCAGGGATGTGCTGCTGTCAGCGAAGCAGGGATGTGCTGCTGTCAGCGAGGCAGGGATGTGCTGCTGTCAGCGAGGCAGGGATGTGCTGCTGTCAGCGAGGCAGGGATGTGCTGCTATAAGTGAGGTAGGGATGTGCTGCTGTCATTGAAGCAGGAATGTGCTGCTGCAGTGAGGCAGAGATATGCAGCCCACTATCTCCCTATCACCCCTGCCTGAGTCACACACTTTCCCTGTCACCCCTGCCTCAGTTACCCACTATCTCCCAGTCACCGCTGCCTCAGTCAACCACTATATCTGCGATCCCTGCCTCAGTCACCCACTATACCAGTCACCCCTGCTTTAGTCACCCACTGTCACCCTATCACCCCTGCTTCAGTCACCCACTATCCCTGTCAACCCTGCCTCAGTCACCCACTATCTCCCAGTCACCCCTGCCTCAGTCAGCCACTATCCCTGTCACCCCTGCCTCAGTCTCTTACTGTCCCTGTCACCCCTGCCACAGTCATCCACTATCTCCCTATCACCCCTGCCTTAGTCATTTATTATACCTGTCACCCACTTTCTTCCCATACTTACCCAACCCCTTCCTATCACCCCTCCCTCAGTAACCCACTATCTCCCTGTCACCCACTATCTCCCAGTCACCCCGGCCTCAGTCACCCACTATCTCCCACTCATACATGCTTCAGTCACCCACTATCTCCCAGTCATCCCTGCCTCAGTCACCTACTGACACCAGTGCTGACATTTCTGCTGCGGCCTCTCCACTCTCCAGCGTGAATGTCCTGACGACTGAGGAAATCCGCTTCCTAGTTGAGGACTCCGGGAATGAACACTGCCGATATTGCTGTCAGATGACTTTCTACCCAACGGAGGATTTTTGATACTTCCAGCTTTGCCATGCAGTTTCGAGTGCCGCCTTGATGATTTGTGTACACTACCGTGGTGGCGTTGTCAGATTGTACTTGAACAGGCCTGTTCTGTACTAGAGGCAGGGCCAGTGTCAATTAATTGAACACTGCCTGCAATTCCAGAATGTATATCAGGAGGAGAGATTCCTCCCTGGTCCACCGACCCTGGAGAAAGTGTTGCTCCAACACCATGGCCCAGCCCAAAAGACTGGCATCCATTGTCAGGAGGACACAGTTGGAGATCCAGAAGGGATGGCCCCTGCTCAACTGTTGGTCCTGTAGCCACCAGCTCAGTGTCAGACGAACCTCCGGAGTCAAGGAGATCATTTGAGACATCATCCGATGAGGCAGGCCGTCCCACTTGGAGAGGATTAACCTCTGCAGAGGGCGGTAATGAAATTGAGCGTACTATACCATATCGAAAGCCGACACCATGAGGTCTAGTACTTGCATCGCTGTGTGTATCAACACTCTTGGGCGAGAGAGGACGATACTGTCCTGAATTTTCAGGACTTTCTCTGGAGACAGAAACAATTGTTGGCTGTGTGTGTCCAGCAGTGCCCCTAGGTGCACAATGTTCCGAGCAGGGACCAGCGAGGACTTTTTTCAGTTGATGAGCCACCCGTGGACTTTTAGGAATTGGACTGCCAGTTCCAGATAACTGTGGAGAACCTCTTGGGAGTTCACCAGGATCAGCAAGTCGTCCAGATTTGGCAGGATCCTGATTCTCTGATGGTGAAGGGTCGTCATCACGGCCATGACCTTGGTGAATATCCGAGGTGCCGTGGCCAAACCAGAAGGCAGGACTTGAAATCAAAAACAAACCAGGCACAACACTGCTTAGCTTCCATCATCAGATGAGATTGGACCAGTGGCGTAACTACTGCCCCCGCAGTCCTCGCGGTGGCTTGGGGGCGAGGGGCTGCGGGTGCGCCACTGATTTACAACAGACTGACATGCGGACGAGCGTCCGCATGTCAGTCTGCAGTCTCCTTCCCTCCGCCGCTTTTTGGAGGGACACGGAGGGCACACAGCGCGCCTCCCTGTGTCCCTCCTGCTGCATCATCTCCGGCGGCCGCGGGTCTAATAGGGGGAAGTGCCGTCCGTGAGCTCTAATTGGCTCACAAACCGGCACTTCCCCCTATTAGACCCGCGGCCGCCGGAGATGATGCAGCAGGAGGGACACAGGAGAGACGAGCTGTGCCCTCCGTGTCCCTCCAAAAAGCGACGGCGGGGGGGGGGTAAATATCTGTCACTGGGGGCATATATGGCACGGGGGGGGAGGGAGGAATATCTGGCACTGGGGCATTTCTGGCACTGGGGGGAATATCTGGCACTGGGGGCATATCTGGCACTGGGGGGGATATCTGGCACTGGGGCATATATGGCACTAGGGGGGAATATCTGGCACTGGGGGCATATATGGCACTGGGGGGGGTATCTGGCACTGGGGGCATATATGGCACGGGGGGCATATATGGCACTGGGGGGAATATCTGGCACTGGGGGCATATATGGCACTGGGGGGGAATATCTGGCACTGGGGGCATATGTGTACCTGGCACATGGGGGGGACGACTATATTTGGCACTAAGGCATGTAAGTACCTGGCACCGTGGGGGAATATCTGGCACTGGGGACATATGTGGCACTGGGAGCACAGCCCTAGCAACAAGGACTACCTCCTAGCAACGAGCATGACACCCAGTGCATGAAACATCTGGCAACGAGCATGACACCCAGTGCATGAAACACCTGGCAACGAGCATGACACCCAGTGCATGAAACCCCTGGCAACGAGCATGACACCCTGAGCATGAAAACCCCTGGCACCGTGCATGGAACCAAGAGCATGAAACCCCTGGCAACGAGCATGACACCCAGTGCATGAAACCCCTGACAACGAGCAGGTAATTGAAAAGTAATTAGAAGCCTTACTGTAGGACTTAATGTGTAATGGGCATTACGGTGTGTGGCATAATGTATCACGGACATTGCGGTGTGTGTCATAATGTGTCGCAGGCATTACGGTGAATGGTATACTATATTGCGGGCATTGTGATATGTGGTATAATGTCTCAGGGTCATTGCAGTGTGTGGCATAATGTATCACGGACATTGCGGTGTGTGTCATAATGTGTCAGGCATTACGGTGTGTGGTATACTATATCACGGGCATTGTGGTATGTGGTATAATGTCTCAGGGTCATTGCAGTGTGGCATAATACATAACGGGCATTGCGATGTGTGGCATAGGGTATAACGGGCAGGGCATTGCGGTATGTGTCACAGGCATTACGGTGTATGGTATACTATATCACGGGCATTGTGGTATAATGTCTCAAGGTCATTGCAGTGTGTGGCATAATGTGTCACAGGCATTGTATGTGCTATAATGTATCGGGCATTGCAGTGTGTGGCATAATGTATCACGGACATTGCGGTGTGTGTCATAATGTGTCACAGACATTGTATGTGCTATAATGTATCAGGGGCATTGCAGTGTGTAGCATAATGTATAACGGGCATTGCGATTCCTGTCATAATGTGTCACAGGCATTACGGTGTGTGGCATAATGTGTCACAGACATTACGGTGTGTGGCATAATGTGTCGGGGGCATTACAGTGTGTGCATATTGTGTCGTGCATTATTGTGTGCGGCATAATGTCTAAGGGCCATTGCAGTATGTGGCATAATGTATACTGGGCATTACTATAAGGAGGAAAAATGACAAATAATGTAAGGGGCATGAATCAGGATTATTTTTCTTTCCTGTGGTGGCCAACGTATGGGCGTGCAGGTTGCAAAACTGGGGTATAAGGTAGTCTTTTCCTGCAATGCCACGCCCCTTTATGCGAAACCACGCCCACTCCAACAAAACCACGCCCCTTTTTTGACGCGCGCGCATATTTATCCCTTTCTTGCTCCCAATTATGGAGCATGAAGGGGGGGGGGGGGCGCCGAAGAATTTTTTGGCTTGGGGGAGAAAAATTTCTAGTTACGCCACTGGATTGGACATATCCAGTGTGATGCGGCTGTAGATGATTTTTGCTGTTTCTAACTTCTACATCAATGAATAAGTTTCAAAACAGAATGCATCAAGAGAACGGTGTTGGTAGTATAAAACTACCTACAGCACCTGGTATTCCCAGGTGGTCTCACATCCAAGAACAAACCAGGCCTAAGATCAGGTGATATTGGGCATATACAGTGTGGTGTGGCTGTAGATGAGTTTAGTGGTTTCTGTTAGAGTTCTTCTACTTCTAACTACTCGTACATAAATGAATAAGCGGACGATTTATTAAACCTGGTGAAATGATAATTTGCATGGTGATAAAGTACCAGCCAATCAGCTCCTAATTGCCATGTCACAGGCTGGGTTTGAAAAATGACAGTTAGGAGCTGACTGGCTGGTACTTTATCACCTTGCACTTTATCAGTTCACCAGGCTTAATAGATCTGCCCCAATGTTTCAAAATGGAATGCATCAAGAGAACGGTGTTGGTATTGTAAAAATACACACAGCTCCTGGTATTTCCTGGTGGTCTCCCATCCAAGTACTAAAACCAGGACCAACACTGCTCAGCTTCCATGATCAGGAGAGATTGGGCAAATCCAGTGTGCTGTGGCTGTAGATGAGCTCGTGGTTTCTGTTAGAGCTCTTCTACTTCTAACTTCTGGTACATAAAAGAATATGTGTAAAAATGAAATGTACAGTACCAAGAAAAGGGTGTTGGTAGTTTAAAAACACCTAAAGAATCTGATAATACATGGATGGGAGACTGCTTGGTAGTAACAAAGTCCAATACTGCTTTGCTTCAAAGATCAAATGAGATTGGGCATATCCAGTGTGGTGTGGCTTTAGATAAGCTTTGTGGTTTCTGTTAGAGCTCTTCTACTTCTAACTACTGGTACATTAATGAATATGTATAAGGTTGTAGTTTATCCAATATCCCTTTACTACCTTACCTCCCCCCCCCCTCCCCTCCCCTCCCCTCCTTATAGCTTCCTTTGTTCTCTCCTCCTCGTGTGTGCGTTATTTGTTTTCTTATACGTCCTAGAGGATGCTGGGATCACATTAAGAACCATGGGGTATAGACGGGATCCGCAGGAGACATGGGCACTTTAAGACTTTCAAAGGGTGTGAACTGTCTCCTCCCTCTATGCCCCTCCTCCAGACTCCAGTTTTAGAATTGTGCCCAGTGAGACTGGATGCACTACAGGGGAGCTCTACTGAGTTTCTCTGAAAAGACTTATGTTAGTTTTTCTTATTTTCAGGGAGGCTGCTGGCAACAGTCTCCCTGCTTCGTGGAACTTAGGGGAGAGAAGTATGACCAACTTCTAGTGAGTTCAATGGCTCTGCTTCTGGCTGACAGGACACCATTAGCTCCTGAGGGTGCTGATCGCTGGGTACGCCTAGATGCCCACTCCCGTAGCCTGCCATCACCCCCTTACAGAGCCAGAAGTCAGAAGACAGGCGAGTAGCAGAAGAACAGAAGACTTCTTCTCCAGTGACGGCATTCTGAGGTACCACGCAGCGAGCGGAATGCTGTGCGCCATGCTTCCACACAAACACAGGCACTGCAGGGTGCAGGGCATGTGGGTGGGTGGGGGGGGGGGGGCACCCTGGGCAGCATAAATTCCTCACAAAAGGCTGGCAAAAGTGGACATTAGTGCCTGGGCACTGTCCTTACCCCGCCAGCGTAATTAATTATTTGTTTCTGAGCGGGACAGAAGCGTGCCATTACAGCGGCGGGGCTTCTTCCTCACCTCACCAGCACATCTATAGAGCGTTACAAGTCTATCACTATAGAGTTTATTATTTCCCAGACTGTGTACTTTTGGCGCTGGGTTGTGAGCTGAAAAATCCTCTCTGTCCCTCTGACAGATTTACTGTAGGTCTATCCCCCATAAGCCGATGTGTCTGTGGGTACTTGGTACATGTGTGTCAACATGTCGGTGGCTGAATGTTTTTCCCAAGAGGAAACTATATTAGGAATGCAGACATATGATGGTGGCCCTGTTGGCACCACCAATAACTCACTGGGTGAAAGTTTCAATAATATCAGAGTGAGGTTGGATAAATCTGTGTCCCAGACACAGACGTAGAGAATAGATGTGATGTTCATGGCTATGCTTCTTTTCCCTCAGGCCCGCAAAAATGTTACTACACACTGATACTGACTCGGATACTGATTCCTATGTCGACCCAAATTGGCATCTGACGTCGCCTGCAGTGCACCCTGCAGTGCCTGTGTTTGTGTGGAAGCATGGCGCACAGCATTCCGCTCGCTGCGTGGTACCTCAGAATGCCGTCACTGGAGAAGAAGTCTTCTGTTCTTCTGCTACTCGCCTGTCTTCTGACTTCTGGCTCTGTAAGGGGGTGATGGCAGGCTACGGGAGTGGGCATCTAGGCGTACCCAGCGATCAGCACCCTCAGGAGCTAATGGTGTCCTGTCAGCCAGAAGCAGAGCCATTGAACTCACTAGAAGTTGGTCATACTTCTCTCCCCTAAGTTCCACGAAGCAGGGAGACTGTTGCCAGCAGCCTCCCTGAAAATAAGAAAAACTAACATAAGTCTTTTCAGAGAAACTCAGTAGAGCTCCCCTGTAGTGCATCCAGTCTCACTGGGCACAATTCTAAAACTGGAGTCTGGAGGAGGGGCATAGAGGGAGGAGACAGTTCACACCCTTTGAAAGTCTTAAAGTGCCCATGTCTCCTGCGGATCCCGTCTATACCCCATGGTTCTTAATGTGATCCCAGCATCCTCTAGGACGTATGAGAAAACAAATAACGCACACACGAGGAGGAGAGAACAAAGGAAGCTATAAGGAGGGGAGGGGAGGGGGGGGGAGGTAAGGTAGTAAAGGGATATTGGATAAACTACAACCTTATACATATTCATTAATGTACCAGTAGTTAGAAGTAGAAGAGCTCTAACAGAAACCACAAAGCTTATCTAAAGCCACACCACACTGGATATGCCCAATCTCATTTGATCTTTGAAGCAAAGCAGTATTGGACTTTGTTACTACCAAGCAGTCTCCCATCCATGTATTATCAGATTCTTTAGGTGTTTTTAAACTACCAACACCCTTTTCTTGGTACTGTACATTTAATTTTTACACATATTCTTTTATGTACCAGAAGTTAGAAGTAGAAGAGCTCTAACAGAAACCACGAGCTCATCTACAGCCACAGCACACTGGATTTGCCCAATCTCTCCTGATCATGGAAGCTGAGCAGTGTTGGTCCTGGTTTTAGTACTTGGATGGGAGACCACCAGGAAATACCAGGAGCTGTGTGTATTTTTACTAGTGATGAGCGGATTCGGTTTTACTCGGTTTTACTCGGTTTTACTCGGTTCTCAAAACGGCATCTTATTGGCTCACGGATGTCACGTGTTTTGGATAGCCAATAAGATGCCGTTTTGAGAACCGAGTAAAACCGAGTAAAACCGAACCTCGCTCATCACTAATTTTTACAATACCAACACCGTTCTCTTGATGCATTCCATTTTGAAACATTGGGGCAGATCTATTAAGCCTGGTGAACTGATAAAGTGCAAGGTGATAAAGTACCAGCCAGTCAGCTCCTAACTGTCATTTTTCAAACCCAGCCTGTGACATGGCAATTAGGAGCTGATTGGCTGGTACTTTATCACCATGCAAATTATCATTTCACCAGGTTTAATAAATCGTCCGCTTATTCATTTATGTACGAGTAGTTAGAAGTAGAAGAACTCTAACAGAAACCACTAAACTCATCTACAGCCACACCACACTGTATATGCCCAATATCACCTGATCTTAGGCCTGGTTTGTTCTTGGATGTGAGACCACCTGGGAATACCAGGTGCTGTAGGTAGTTTTATACTACCAACACCGTTCTCTTGATGCATTCTATTTTGAAACTTATTCATTGATGTAGAAGTTAGAAACAGCAAAAATCATCTACAGCCGCATCACACTGGATATGTCCAATCCAGTGGCGTAACTAGAAATTTTTCTCCCCCAAGCCAAAAAATTCTTCGGCGCCCCCCCCCCCCTTCATGCTCCATAATTGGGAGCAAGAAAGGGATAAATATGCGCGCGCGTCAAAAAAGGGGCGTGGTTTTGTTGGAGTGGGCGTGGTTTCGCATAAAGGGGCGTGGCATTGCAGGAAAAGACTACCTTATACCCCAGTTTTGCAACCTGCACGCCCATACGTTGGCCACCACAGGAAAGAAAAATAATCCTGATTCATGCCCCTTACATTATTTGTCATTTTTCCTCCTTATAGTAATGCCCAGTATACATTATGCCACATACTGCAATGGCCCTTAGACATTATGCCGCACACAATAATGCACGACACAATATGCACACACTGTAATGCCCCCGACACATTATGCCACACACCGTAATGTCTGTGACACATTATGCCACACACCGTAATGCCTGTGACACATTATGACAGGAATCGCAATGCCCGTTATACATTATGCTACACACTGCAATGCCCCTGATACATTATAGCACATACAATGTCTGTGACACATTATGACACACACCGCAATGTCCGTGATACATTATGCCACACACTGCAATGCCCGATACATTATAGCACATACAATGCCTGTGACACATTATGCCACACACTGCAATGACCTTGAGACATTATACCACAATGCCCGTGATATAGTATACCATACACCGTAATGCCTGTGACACATACCGCAATGCCCTGCCCGTTATACCCTATGCCACACATCGCAATGCCCGTTATGTATTATGCCACACTGCAATGACCCTGAGACATTATACCACATACCACAATGCCCGTGATATAGTATACCACACACCGTAATGCCTGACACATTATGACACACACCGCAATGTCCGTGATACATTTTGCCACACACTGCAATGACCCTGAGACATTATACCACATATCACAATGCCCGAGATATAGTATACCATACACCGTAATGCCTGCGACACATTATGACACACACCGCAATGTCCGTGATACATTATGCCACACACCGTAATGCCCATTACACATTAAGTCCTACAGTAAGGCTTCTAATTACTTTTCAATTACCTGCTCGTTGTCAGGGGTTTCATGCACTGGGTGTCATGCTCGTTGCCAGGGGTTTCATGCTCTTGGTTCCATGCACGGTGCCAGGGGTTTTCATGCTCAGGGTGTCATGCTCGTTGCCAGGGGTTTCATGCACTGGGTGTCATGCTCGTTGCCAGGTGTTTCATGCACTGGGTGTCATGCTCGTTGCCAGATGTTTCATGCACTGGGTGTCATGCTCGTTGCTAGGAGGTAGTCCTTGTTGCTAGGGCTGTGCTCCCAGTGCCACATATGTCCCCAGTGCCAGATATTCCCCCACGGTGCCAGGTACTTACATGCCTTAGTGCCAAATATAGTCGTCCCCCCCATGTGCCAGGTACACATATGCCCCCAGTGCCAGATATTCCCCCCCAGGTGCCATATATGCCCCCAGTGCCAGATATTCCCCCCAGTGCCATATATGCCCCCCGTGCCATATATGCCCCCAGTGCCAGATACCCCCCCCAGTGCCATATATGCCCCCAGTGCCAGATATTCCCCCCCAGTGCCATATATGCCCCAGTGCCAGATATCCCCCCCAGTGCCAGATATGCCCCCAGTGCCAGATATTCCCCCCAGTGCCAGAAATGCCCCAGTGCCAGATATTCCTCCCTCCCCCCCCGTGCCATATATGCCCCCAGTGACAGATATTTACCCCCCCCCCCGCCGTCGCTTTTTGGAGGGACACGGAGGGCACAGCTCGTCTCTCCTGTGTCCCTCCTGCTGCATCATCTCCGGCGGCCGCGGGTCTAATAGGGGGAAGTGCCGGTTCGTGAGCCAATTAGAGCTCACGGACGGCACTTCCCCCTATTAGACCCGCGGCCACCGGAGATGATGCAGCAGGAGGGACACAGGGAGGCGCGCTGTGTGCCCTCCGTGTCCCTCCAAAAAGCGGCGGAGGGAAGGAGACTGCAGACTGACATGCGGACGCTCGTCCGCATGTCAGTCTGTTGTAAATCAGTGGCGCACCCGCAGCCCCTCGCCCCCAAGCCACCGCGAGGACTGCGGAGGCAGTAGTTACGCCACTGGTCCAATCTCATCTGATGATGGAAGCTAAGCAGTGTTGTGCCTGGTTTGTTTTTGGATTTCAAGTCCTGCCTTCTGGTTTGGCCACGGCACCTCGGATATTCACCAAGGTCATGGCCGTGATGACGACCCTTCACCATCAGAGAATCAGGATCCTGCCAAATCTGGACGACTTGCTGATCCTGGTGAACTCCCAAGAGGTTCTCCACAGTTATCTGGAACTGGCAGTCCAATTCCTAAAAGTCCACGGGTGGCTCATCAACTGAAAAAAGTCCTCGCTGGTCCCTGCTCGGAACATTGTGCACCTAGGGGCACTGCTGGACACACACAGCCAACAATTGTTTCTGTCTCCAGAGAAAGTCCTGAAAATTCAGGACAGTATCGTCCTCTCTCGCCCAAGAGTGTTGATACACACAGCGAAGTACTAGACCTCATGGTGTCGGCTTTCGATATGGTAGAGTACGCTCAATTTCATTACCGCCCTCTGCAGAGGTTAATCCTCTCCAAGTGGGACGGCCTGCCTCATCGGATGATGTCTCAAATGATCTCCTTGACTCCGGAGGTTCGTCTGACACTGAGCTGGTGGCTACAGGACCAACAGTTGAGCAGGGGCCATCCCTTCTGGATCTCCAACTGTGTCCTCCTGACAATGGATGCCAGTCTTTTGGGCTGGGCCATGGTGTTGGAGCAACACTTTCTCCAGGGTCGGTGGACCAGGGAGGAATCTCTCCTCCTGATATACATTCTGGAATTGCAGGCAGTGTTCAATTAATTGACACTGGCCCTGCCTCTAGTACAGAACAGGCCTGTTCAAGTACAATCTGACAACGCCACCACGGTAGTGTACACAAATCATCAAGGCGGCACTCGAAACTGCATGGCAAAGCTGGAAGTATCAAAAATCCTCCGTTGGGTAGAAAGTCATCTGACAGCAATATCGGCAGTGTTCATTCCCGGAGTCCTCAACTAGGAAGCGGATTTCCTCAGTCGTCAGGACGTTCACGCTGGAGAGTGGAGAGGCCGCAGCAGAAATGTCAGCACTGGTGTCAGTAGGTGACTGAGGCAGGGATGACTGGGAGATAGTGGGTGACTGAAGCATGTATGAGTGGGAGATAGTGGGTGACTGAGGCCGGGGTGACTGGGAGATAGTGGGTGACAGGGAGATAGTGGGTTACTGAGGGAGGGGTGATAGGAAGGGGTTGGGTAAGTATGGGAAGAAAGTGGGTGACAGGTATAATAAATGACTAAGGCAGGGGTGATAGGGAGATAGTGGATGACTGTGGCAGGGGTGACAGGGACAGTAAGAGACTGAGGCAGGGGTGACAGGGATAGTGGCTGACTGAGGCAGGGGTGACTGGGAGATAGTGGGTGACTGAGGCAGGGTTGACAGGGATAGTGGGTGACTGAAGCAGGGGTGATAGGGTGACAGTGGGTGACTAAAGCAGGGGTGACTGGTATAGTGGGTGACTGAGGCAGGGATCGCAGATATAGTGGTTGACTGAGGCAGCGGTGACTGGGAGATAGTGGGTAACTGAGGCAGGGGTGACAGGGAAAGTGTGTGACTCAGGCAGGGGTGATAGGGAGATAGTGGGCTGCATATCTCTGCCTCACTGCAGCAGCACATTCCTGCTTCAATGACAGCAGCACATCCCTACCTCACTTATAGCAGCACATCCCTGCCTCGCTGACAGCAGCACATCCCTGCCTCGCTGACAGCAGCACATCCCTGCCTCGCTGACAGCAGCACATCCCTGCTTCGCTGACAGCAGCACATCCCTGCTTCGCTGACAGCAGCACATCCCTGCCTCGCTGACAGCAGCACATCCCTGTCTCGCTGACAGCAGCACAGCACTGCTTCGCTGACAGCAGCACATCACTGCTTCACTACCAGCAGCACATCCCTGCCTCACTGGCAGCAGCACATCCCTGCCTTACTGACAGCTGTATATAGGGCCTAATTCAGACCTGATCCCTGCTGTGCATATTCACACAACAGGAGATCAGGTCTGAAGTGCGTGTGTGCTGGTGCCGCAGTGCACCAGCACATGCCAGAGATGCGATCAGCATCTCTGCCCAATGAGCGCCTCTGCCTGATTGACAGGCAGAGGCGGTCACTGGGCAGGAGGAGTCGGGCCAGCGGCGTTGTGCCGCCATTTTGGGGGCACAGTCAGGACAACGCAGACATGACCGGACCGTATGGGGGCGGGCCGTGACGGCTGCGTGACCCGGACAGCAACGGGCCTTATTTACTAAAATCTCAGATAAATTTTATGGCATTTATGTGCAGTCTAGTTTGCACAGTTGATAGAGTGTTGATCTTGCACTATCAATGTAAGCCTCACATAGGTTTGATTATGATACACATGTAAGTTTGTTTTTATTTTACTACATTGTGGTTTGTGGCTCTATACCATGTAATGCATGTCTTTTAACAGTAGTCAAGTCTTCCAATGTGCTTGTTAGTGAAACCCAATAGATAGCTTTATTTTATTTTGTTTCTTCAAATATTGAATGCATATGTCTTATAACTTTTTTTTTTTTTCAATATACAGGTTGAGTATCTGTATATACATTTTTATTATAAGATTTTCAATGACACAAGTACATCCAAGTTGCAGATTATGGATTGTGAAGGACAAATCAACCATATAAACAATTTAAGCAATTTAAATTGCATGCAGGTAGTAGAATATCAAACTCCTTGGATGAGAGTTGGTCGTAATAAACTAGGATAGAAAAGAATAAAGTAGAAAATAAGATTTTAAACCTACCGGTAAATCTTTTTCTCGTAGTCCGTAGAGGATGCTGGGGACTCCGTAAGGACCATGGGGATAGACGGGCTCCACAGGAGACATGGGCACTTTAAGAAAGACTTTAGTTCTGGGTGTGCACTGGCTCCTCCCTCTATGCCACAGTTAGAGAAACTGTGCCCAGAGGAGACGGACAGTATGAGGAAAGGATTTTGTTAATCCAGGGCAAGATTCATACCAGCCACACCAATCACACCGTATAACTTGTGATAAACTACCCAGTTATCAGTATGAAAAAACAACATAGCATCAGTGCAGGACCGATGCAACTATAACATAACCCTTATTGAAGCAATAACTATATACAAGTATTGCAGAAGTAGTCCGCACTTGGGACGGGCGCCCAGCATCCTCTACGGACTACGAGAAAAAGATTTACCAGTAGGTTTAAAATCTTATTTTCTCTAACGTCCTAGAGGATGCTGGGGACTCCGTAAGGACCATGGGGATTATACCAATGCTCCAAAACGGGCGGGAGAGTGCGGATGACTCTGCAGCACCGATTGAGCAAACATGAGTTGCACCTCAGCCAGGGTATCAAACTTATAGTATTTTGCAAAGGTGTGTGAACCCGACCAAGTAGCAGCTTGACACAGCTGTAGTGCCGAGACCCCTCGGGCAGCCGCCCAAGAAGAGCCCACTTTCCTCGTGGAATGGGCCTTGACTGATTTCAGTAACTGCAATCCAGCCATAGAATGCGCTTGCTGAATCGTGTTACAAATCCGGCGAGCAATAGCCTGCTTTGAAGCAGGGGCACCAATCTTGTTGGTTGCATACAGGACAAACAGCGCTTCAGTTTTCCTGACTCTAGCCGTCCTGGCCACGTAAATTTTCAAAGCCCTAACCACATCAAGTAACTCGGAATCCTCCAAGTCACGCGTAGCCACAGGCACCACAATAGGTTGGTTCATATGAAAAGATGAGACCACTTTTGGTAGGAATTGAGGACGGGTCTGCAATTCCGCTCTATCCACATGGAATACCAAATATGGGCTTTTATGTGACAAAGCCGCTAATTCCGACACTCGCCTAGCCGAAGCCAAGGCTAATAACATGACCACCTTCCATGTGAGATATTTTAACTCCACTGTTTTAAGTGGTTCAAACCAGTGTAATTTTAGAAAACTTAACACCACGTTAAGGTCCCAAGGTGCCACCGGAGGCACAAAAGGAGGCTGAATATGCAGCACTCCTTTTACAAAAGTCTGAACTTCTGGAAGAGAAGCCAATTCTTTTTGAAAGAAAATGGATAAGGCCGAAATCTGGACCTTAATAGAGCCTAATTTTAGGCCCAAATTCACTCCAGTTTGTAGGAAGTGAAGGAAACGGCCCAGATGGAATTCTTCCGTAGGAGCATTCCTGGCCTCACACCAAGAAACATAATTTCGCCATATACGGTGTAATGTTTTAACGTTACATCCTTCCTAGCCAGCCTGAGTCAGGTCATTCCCCTCATGAGGCTTTTGCAGAAGAAGCTGGAGACATTGAAGGAGGAGCTAAAACAGAGCGATTCCGCTAGGCATGTGGGACTTGTGGATGGAGCCCTTAATTCGCTTAACCAGGATTCAATCTGTTGAAATCAGAGCAATAAATTTTGGCCACCGTGCTCGATCCTAGATTTAAAACCTACATTGTATCTCTCTTTCCAGCAGACACAAGTCTGCAGAGGTTCAAAGACCTGCTGGTGAGAAAATTGTCAAGTCAAGCGGAACGTGACCCGTCAACAGCTCCTCCTTCACATTCTCCTGCATCTGGGGGTGCGAGGAAAAGGCTAAGAATTCCGAGCCCACCCGCTGGCGGTGATGCAGGGCAGTCTGGAGTGAGTGCTGACATCTGGTCCGGACTGAAGGACCTGGCAACGATTACTGACATGTCGTCTACTGTCACTGCATATGATTCTGTCACCTTTGAAAGAATGGTGGAGGATTATATGAGTGACCGCATCCAGGTAGGCACGTCAGACAGTCCGTATGTATACTGGCAGGAAAAAGAGGCAATTTGGAGGCCCTTGCACAAACTGGCTTTATTCTACCTAAGTTGCCCTCCCTCCAGTGTGTACTCCAAAAGAGTGTTTAGTGCAGCCGCTCACCTTGTCAGCAATCGGCGTACGAGGTTACTTCCAGAAAATGTGGAGAAGATGATGATCATCAAAATGAATTATAATCAATTCCTCCGTGGAGACATTCACCAGCAATTGCCTCCAGAAATTACACAGGGATCTGAGATGGTGGATTCCAGTGGGGACGAATTAATAATCTGTGAGGAGGGCGATGTACACAGTGAAAGGGGTGAGGAATCGGAGGATGATGAGGTGGACATCTTGCCTCTGTAGAGCCAGTTTGTGCAAGGAGAGATTGATTGCTTCTTTTTTGGTGGGGGTCCAAACCAACCAGTCATTTCAGTCAGCCGTGTGGCAGACCCTGTTGCTGAAATGATGGGTTCGTCAATGTTTTTCTTTTCAATCTAAGCCCCTGCAGTTTTCTGTAAGAATCTGCTTCGCTATGATGATCAACAAGTCACAAGGGCAAACACTCAGGGCTGGAGGCGTAGATCTTAGGACCAGCTGCTACAAGCATGGCAAAGGTGTCACTATCATTGGTGACACCCAGAGAGGCAGCGAGGGAGATTGTAATGCAGTGCGCGCAGATAAGCAGCGCAATGGTAAAATGGAGGCATGGTCTCATAGGTAGGGGTGTGGCCTGTTGGCCTGAATCTCCATTTTGTTGCTCCGGGTATCCCGGGGGTTGAGTGCTGCACCCGGGGACTAGTGTGTGAGTGGTGCTGGCTCCTGCACAGTGACAGAAACTGGGTGTTGCACGTAATGTCACAGTGAAACACCCATATTCTGTCACTGAAGAGGAGCCGGCACTTTGGTGTCACCCCCCTTGGCGGGTGACACTCGGGTGTGGGCCGCAACCCCGTTGTGATGCCACTGACCCATGGGAAGCTTTACGTGGCTTACCCATGTGTTAGTAGCCCCAAGCATCTTTTGTGTTAGTCCCTGAAGAAAAACTTCAAATATTTACAAATAAATTTTGTAATCAATGGGCCTAATTCAGTAAGGATTGCAAATTCTGCTAAGTAACAGAATTTGCAATCCTTTGGTTCGCATGCTGGGGCCACCCAGCATGCCGCCTCCCTTCTTGACCACGCTGAAATTGCAGTCGCAGAGCAGTTTAGCGTGATCATAAAAAATGGGTTAGCCTCCTGTTGGTGCAGACTGTATGTGTGCGCAGGAAGCCGCCACCATTTTTGTGATCGCAGCTGCTGCATGTGATGTCATACAACCGCTCTGACCACGCCTCCTGTTTCTCCGTTGCCGACCCCATTTTGAAGCCCTGCCCACGCACCGCTCCATCTCCGACTTGGAAATGGAGTGTTGCTGACCCCCCCCCCCCCCCCCCAGCACCGATTGACAGTCAGAGGCGATCGCATTAACTGCGGGGTGCCGCAGAAAATGCAGGCGCATGCGTATGCTCTTAGCAATTTTTGCAGTTGGACTGCTTATTGCGATTGCAATCCAACCTGAATCAGGCTCTATTACCTATCACAATGCACTGCGGGTAGTACAAAATGGGGTTAATATAAGAGAAAACCCCCCAGAGCTGTGCTCCTTAACTGTCCCTGGTGGCTAGTGGAGCAGCTGCCCAGTAATCAGTGTCCACGCCAGTGCGCACATGGCCCGCCCCCTACAGCCACGCTGGATCACGGTATAGTGTGGGCACAGAAGTCCCTTACCTCCCTTTCATCAGCGGCCTCGTGATCCCGGAGGGCGGTGTGTGTGTGACTTACCTTAGGAAGAAACCGGAGCCTCCGCTGCAGTGACCCAGCAACCAGGGCGCGGGAGTATACTGCGCCGCTGGGAGTGATGGAGCTGCAGTAAAGATGTCTATTAGACCTAGCCTGCTGCAGCCCTTGTAGATTCTTATAAAAAAAAGTTCTTCTTTTCTTGTCAAAATTAATAGCTAAGAATAGGCTGCCTGAGGCAGCCCCCTCTTAAGTGGCCTGCTACTGAAGGCACCAACTACAAACTGAGCTCCCTGTTCATGGAAGCGAGGTTATAGAGGAGGGGGCGCTGAGCATCTTGGGAACAGTCAAAAGCTTTGAGCCTGTTGGTGCCTCAGATCAAGATCCTACTCTACACCCCAATGTGAATCCTTGTGGAGTCCAGTGTACCCCACAGAAGAAATGAATGTGTCACACCCATTGGCAGCAACATTAGAATAGCTGCTGATGGGCACAATTGAGAAAGGAAGGGGGGAAAACATTTGAATCCAGCACATATATGTAATTTGAATATGTAATTTGTACCTTCCTACTTTAAAATGTAATGGATGAACCTCACCCTGTGAGAACTATCTTCATGATCAAGAGATCTCATACGCAAGAAAAGCATGTGCTGGGATAGGGCTGTGGAGGGCGGCTGCTCGGGCACACACCCGTCAAGTTAAGGAGATTCAACTGAGGAAGCACAAGGGAACTGCAGGGAGACCACATATTTTCAGATGAACATGAGAGGGCGGAAGGCTGCCTAATACTGAAGCACCCTCAAACATCAAACCATATGCAACAACTAGTACAAGCATTCCTGGGGAAAGGTCTGCAGCAGACAGATTTGCATACGGTGATGTCATCCAAGCAATGGGCATAGTTGGCTGCAACCCTCGTCTGCATATGAAAAGAGAAAATGGTCACGCAGGGCATGGCGGCCTTTGTGGGGTTGCGCTTGGCTGACCCCTAGATCGCTTTATACACCCCCATCAGTGTGGGTGGGTGGGGGGGGGGGCACCCTGGGCAGCATAAATTCCTCACAAAAGGCTGGCAAAAGTGGACATTAGTGCCTGGGCACTGTCCTTACCCCGCCAGCGTAATTAATTATTTGTTTCTGAGCGGGACAGAAGCGTGCCATTACAGCGGCGGGGCTTCTTCCTCACCTCACCAGCACATCTATAGAGCGTTACAAGTCTATCACTATAGAGTTTATTATTTCCCAGACTGTGTACTTTTGGCGCTGGGTTGTGAGCTGAAAAATCCTCTCTGTCCCTCTGACAGATTTACTGTAGGTCTATCCCCCATAAGCCGATGTGTCTGTGGGTACTTGGTACATGTGTGTCAACATGTCGGTGGCTGAATGTTTTTCCCAAGAGGAAACTATATTAGGAATGCAGACATATGATGGTGGCCCTGTTGGCACCACCAATAACTGACTGGGTGAAAGTTTCAATAATATCAGAGTGAGGTTGGATAAATCTGTGTCCCAGACACAGACGTAGAGAATAGATGTGATGTTCATGGCTATGCTTCTTTTCCCTCAGGCCCGCAAAAATGTTACTACACACTGATACTGACTCGGATACTGATTCCTATGTCGACCCAAATTGGCATCTGACGTCGCCTGCAGTGCACCCTGCAGTGCCTGTGTTTGTGTGGAAGCATGGCGCACAGCATTCCGCTCGCTGCGTGGTACCTCAGAATGCCGTCACTGGAGAAGAAGTCTTCTGTTCTTCTGCTACTCGCCTGTCTTCTGACTTCTGGCTCTGTAAGGGGGTGATGGCAGGCTACGGGAGTGGGCATCTAGGCGTACCCAGCGATCAGCACCCTCAGGAGCTAATGGTGTCCTGTCAGCCAGAAGCAGAGCCATTGAACTCACTAGAAGTTGGTCATACTTCTCTCCCCTAAGTTCCACGAAGCAGGGAGACTGTTGCCAGCAGCCTCCCTGAAAATAAGAAAAACTAACATAAGTCTTTTCAGAGAAACTCAGTAGAGCTCCCCTGTAGTGCATCCAGTCTCACTGGGCACAATTCTAAAACTGGAGTTTGGAGGAGGGGCATAGAGGGAGGAGACAGTTCACACCCTTTGAAAGTCTTAAAGTGCCCATGTCTCCTGCGGATCCCGTCTATACCCCATGGTTCTTAATGTGATCCCAGCATCCTCTAGGACGTATGAGAAAACAAATAACGCACACACGAGGAGGAGAGAACAAAGGAAGCTATAAGGAGGGGAGGGGAGGGGAGGGGGGGGAGGTAAGGTAGTAAAGGGATATTGGATAAACTACAACCTTATACATATTCATTAATGTACCAGTAGTTAGAAGTAGAAGAGCTCTAACAGAAACCACAAAGCTTATCTAAAGCCACACCACACTGGATATGCCCAATCTCATTTGATCTTTGAAGCAAAGCAGTATTGGACTTTGTTACTACCAAGCAGTCTCCCATCCATGTATTATCAGATTCTTTAGGTGTTTTTAAACTACCAACACCCTTTTCTTGGTACTGTACATTTAATTTTTACACATATTCTTTTATGTACCAGAAGTTAGAAGTAGAAGAGCTCTAACAGAAACCACGAGCTCATCTACAGCCACAGCACACTGGATTTGCCCAATCTCTCCTGATCATGGAAGCTGAGCAGTGTTGGTCCTGGTTTTAGTACTTGGATGGGAGACCACCAGGAAATACCAGGAGCTGTGTGTATTTTTACAATACCAACACCGTTCTCTTGATGCATTCCATTTTGAAACATTGGGGCAGATCTATTAAGCCTGGTGAACTGATAAAGTGCAAGGTGATAAAGTACCAGCCAGTCAGCTCCTAACTGTCATTTTTCAAACCCAGCCTGTGACATGGCAATTAGGAGCTGATTGGCTGGTACTTTATCACCATGCAAATTATCATTTCACCAGGTTTAATAAATCGTCCGCTTATTCATTTATGTACGAGTAGTTAGAAGTAGAAGAACTCTAACAGAAACCACTAAACTCATCTACAGCCACACCACACTGTATATGCCCAATATCACCTGATCTTAGGCCTGGTTTGTTCTTGGATGTGAGACCACCTGGGAATACCAGGTGCTGTAGGTAGTTTTATACTACCAACACCGTTCTCTTGATGCATTCTATTTTGAAACTTATTCATTGATGTAGAAGTTAGAAACAGCAAAAATCATCTACAGCCGCATCACACTGGATATGTCCAATCCAGTGGCGTAACTAGAAATTTTTCTCCCCCAAGCCAAAAAATTCTTCGGCGCCCCCCCCCCCTTCATGCTCCATAATTGGGAGCAAGAAAGGGATAAATATGCGCCCGCCCAAGGCGCGCACGTCAAAAAAGGGGCGTGGTTTTGTTGGAGTGGGCGTGGTTTCGCATAAAGGGGCGTGGCATTGCAGGAAAAGACTACCTTATACCCCAGTTTTGCAACCTGCACGCCCATACGTTGGCCACCACAGGAAAGAAAAATAATCCTGATTCATGCCCCTTACATTATTTGTCATTTTTCCTCCTTATAGTAATGCCCAGTATACATTATGCCACATACTGCAATGGCCCTTAGACATTATGCCGCACACAATAATGCACGACACAATATGCACACACTGTAATGCCCCCGACACATTATGCCACACACCGTAATGTCTGTGACACATTATGCCACACACCGTAATGCCTGTGACACATTATGACAGGAATCGCAATGCCCGTTATACATTATGCTACACACTGCAATGCCCCTGATACATTATAGCACATACAATGTCTGTGACACATTATGACACACACCGCAATGTCCGTGATACATTATGCCACACACTGCAATGCCCGATACATTATAGCACATACAATGCCTGTGACACATTATGCCACACACTGCAATGACCTTGAGACATTATACCACAATGCCCGTGATATAGTATACCATACACCGTAATGCCTGTGACACATACCGCAATGCCCTGCCCGTTATACCCTATGCCACACATCGCAATGCCCGTTATGTATTATGCCACACTGCAATGACCCTGAGACATTATACCACATACCACAATGCCCGTGATATAGTATACCACACACCGTAATGCCTGACACATTATGACACACACCGCAATGTCCGTGATACATTATGCCACACACTGCAATGACCCTGAGACATTATACCACATATCACAATGCCCGCGATATAGTATACCATACACCGTAATGCCTGCGACACATTATGACACACACCGCAATGTCCGTGATACATTATGCCACACACCGTAATGCCCATTACACATTAAGTCCTACAGTAAGGCTTCTAATTACTTTTCAATTACCTGCTCGTTGTCAGGGGTTTCATGCACTGGGTGTCATGCTCGTTGCCAGGGGTTTCATGCTCTCGGTTCCATGCACGGTGCCAGGGGTTTTCATGCTCAGGGTGTCATGCTCGTTGCCAGGGGTTTCATGCACTGGGTGTCATGCTCGTTGCCAGGTGTTTCATGCACTGGGTGTCATGCTCGTTGCCAGATGTTTCATGCACTGGGTGTCATGCTCGTTGCTAGGAGGTAGTCCTTGTTGCTAGGGCTGTGCTCCCAGTGCCACATATGTCCCCAGTGCCAGATATTCCCCCACGGTGCCAGGTACTTACATGCCTTAGTGCCAAATATAGTCCCCCCCCATGTGCCAGGTACACATATGCCCCCAGTGCCAGATATTCCCCCCCAGTGCCATATATGCCCCCAGTGCCAGATATTCCCCCCAGTGCCATATATGCCCCCCGTGCCATATATGCCCCCAGTGCCAGATACCCCCCCCAGTGCCATATATGCCCCCAGTGCCAGATATTCCCCCCCAGTGCCATATATGCCCCAGTGCCAGATATCCCCCCCAGTGCCAGATATGCCCCCAGTGCCAGATATTCCCCCCAGTGCCAGAAATGCCCCAGTGCCAGATATTCCTCCCTCCCCCCCCGTGCCATATATGCCCCCAGTGACAGATATTTACCCCCCCCCGCCGTCGCTTTTTGGAGGGACACGGAGGGCACAGCTCGTCTCTCCTGTGTCCCTCCTGCTGCATCATCTCCGGCGGCCGCGGGTCTAATAGGGGGAAGTGCCGGTTCGTGAGCCAATCAGAGCTCACGGACGGCACTTCCCCCTATTAGACCCGCGGCCACCGGAGATGATGCAGCAGGAGGGACACAGGGAGGCGCGCTGTGTGCCCTCCGTGTCCCTCCAAAAAGCGGCGGAGGGAAGGAGACTGCAGACTGACATGCGGACGCTCGTCCGCATGTCAGTCTGTTGTAAATCAGTGGCGCACCCGCAGCCCCTCGCCCCCAAGCCACCGCGAGGACTGCGGAGGCAGTAGTTACGCCACTGGTCCAATCTCATCTGATGATGGAAGCTAAGCAGTGTTGTGCCTGGTTTGTTTTTGGATTTCAAGTCCTGCCTTCTGGTTTGGCCACGGCACCTCGGATATTCACCAAGGTCATGGCCGTGATGACGACCCTTCACCATCAGAGAATCAGGATCCTGCCAAATCTGGACGACTTGCTGATCCTGGTGAACTCCCAAGAGGTTCTCCACAGTTATCTGGAACTGGCAGTCCAATTCCTAAAAGTCCACGGGTGGCTCATCAACTGAAAAAAGTCCTCGCTGGTCCCTGCTCGGAACATTGTGCACCTAGGGGCACTGCTGGACACACACAGCCAACAATTGTTTCTGTCTCCAGAGAAAGTCCTGAAAATTCAGGACAGTATCGTCCTCTCTCGCCCAAGAGTGTTGATACACACAGCGAAGTACTAGACCTCATGGTGTCGGCTTTCGATATGGTAGAGTACGCTCAATTTCATTACCGCCCTCTGCAGAGGTTAATCCTCTCCAAGTGGGACGGCCTGCCTCATCGGATGATGTCTCAAATGATCTCCTTGACTCCGGAGGTTCGTCTGACACTGAGCTGGTGGCTACAGGACCAACAGTTGAGCAGGGGCCATCCCTTCTGGATCTCCAACTGTGTCCTCCTGACAATGGATGCCAGTCTTTTGGGCTGGGCCATGGTGTTGGAGCAACACTTTCTCCAGGGTCGGTGGACCAGGGAGGAATCTCTCCTCCTGATATACATTCTGGAATTGCAGGCAGTGTTCAATTAATTGACACTGGCCCTGCCTCTAGTACAGAACAGGCCTGTTCAAGTACAATCTGACAACGCCACCACGGTAGTGTACACAAATCATCAAGGCGGCACTCGAAACTGCATGGCAAAGCTGGAAGTATCAAAAATCCTCCGTTGGGTAGAAAGTCATCTGACAGCAATATCGGCAGTGTTCATTCCCGGAGTCCTCAACTAGGAAGCGGATTTCCTCAGTCGTCAGGACGTTCACGCTGGAGAGTGGAGAGGCCGCAGCAGAAATGTCAGCACTGGTGTCAGTAGGTGACTGAGGCAGGGATGACTGGGAGATAGTGGGTGACTGAAGCATGTATGAGTGGGAGATAGTGGGTGACTGAGGCCGGGGTGACTGGGAGATAGTGGGTGACAGGGAGATAGTGGGTTACTGAGGGAGGGGTGATAGGAAGGGGTTGGGTAAGTATGGGAAGAAAGTGGGTGACAGGTATAATAAATGACTAAGGCAGGGGTGATAGGGAGATAGTGGATGACTGTGGCAGGGGTGACAGGGACAGTAAGAGACTGAGGCAGGGGTGACAGGGATAGTGGCTGACTGAGGCAGGGGTGACTGGGAGATAGTGGGTGACTGAGGCAGGGTTGACAGGGATAGTGGGTGACTGAAGCAGGGGTGATAGGGTGACAGTGGGTGACTAAAGCAGGGGTGACTGGTATAGTGGGTGACTGAGGCAGGGATCGCAGATATAGTGGTTGACTGAGGCAGCGGTGACTGGGAGATAGTGGGTAACTGAGGCAGGGGTGACAGGGAAAGTGTGTGACTCAGGCAGGGGTGATAGGGAGATAGTGGGCTGCATATCTCTGCCTCACTGCAGCAGCACATTCCTGCTTCAATGACAGCAGCACATCCCTACCTCACTTATAGCAGCACATCCCTGCCTCGCTGACAGCAGCACATCCCTGCCTCGCTGACAGCAGCACATCCCTGCCTCGCTGACAGCAGCACATCCCTGCTTCGCTGACAGCAGCACATCCCTGCTTCGCTGACAGCAGCACATCCCTGCCTCGCTGACAGCAGCACATCCCTGTCTCGCTGACAGCAGCACAGCACTGCTTCGCTGACAGCAGCACATCACTGCTTCACTACCAGCAGCACATCCCTGCCTCACTGGCAGCAGCACATCCCTGCCTTACTGACAGCTGTATATAGGGCCTAATTCAGACCTGATCCCTGCTGTGCATATTCACACAACAGGAGATCAGGTCTGAAGTGCGTGTGTGCTGGTGCCGCAGTGCACCGGCACATGCCAGAGATGCGATCAGCATCTCTGCCCAATGAGCGCCTCTGCCTGATTGACAGGCAGAGGCGGTCACTGGGCAGGAGGAGTCGGGCCAGCGGCGTTGTGCCGCCATTTTGGGGGCACAGTCAGGACAACGCAGACATGACCGGACCGTATGGGGGCGGGCCGTGACGGCTGCGTGACCCGGACAGCAACGGGCCTTATTTACTAAAATCTCAGATAAATTTTATGGCATTTATGTGCAGTCTAGTTTGCACAGTTGATAGAGTGTTGATCTTGCACTATCAATGTAAGCCTCACATAGGTTTGATACACATGTAAGTTTGTTTTTATTTTACTACATTGTGGTTTGTGGCTCTATACCATGTAATGCATGTCTTTTAACAGTAGTCAAGTCTTCCAATGTGCTTGTTAGTGAAACCCAATAGATAGCTTTATTTTATTTTGTTTCTTCAAATATTGAATGCATATGTCTTATAACTTTTTTTTTTTTCAATATACAGGTTGAGTATCTGTATATACATTTTTATTATAAGATTTTCAATGACACAAGTACATCCAAGTTGCAGATTATGGATTGTGAAGGACAAATCAACCATATAAACAATTTAAGCAATTTAAATTGCATGCAGGTAGTAGAATATCAAACTCCTTGGATGAGAGTTGGTCGTAATAAACTAGGATAGAAAAGAATAAAGTAGAAAATAAGATTTTAAACCTACCGGTAAATCTTTTTCTCGTAGTCCGTAGAGGATGCTGGGGACTCCGTAAGGACCATGGGGATAGACGGGCTCCACAGGAGACATGGGCACTTTAAGAAAGACTTTAGTTCTGGGTGTGCACTGGCTCCTCCCTCTATGCCACAGTTAGAGAAACTGTGCCCAGAGGAGACGGACAGTATGAGGAAAGGATTTTGTTAATCCAGGGCAAGATTCATACCAGCCACACCAATCACACCGTATAACTTGTGATAAACTACCCAGTTATCAGTATGAAAAAACAACATAGCATCAGTGCAGGACCGATGCAACTATAACATAACCCTTATTGAAGCAATAACTATATACAAGTATTGCAGAAGTAGTCCGCACTTGGGACGGGCGCCCAGCATCCTCTACGGACTACGAGAAAAAGATTTACCAGTAGGTTTAAAATCTTATTTTCTCTAACGTCCTAGAGGATGCTGGGGACTCCGTAAGGACCATGGGGATTATACCAATGCTCCAAAACGGGCGGGAGAGTGCGGATGACTCTGCAGCACCGATTGAGCAAACATGAGTTCCTCCTCAGCCAGGGTATCAAACTTATAGTATTTTGCAAAGGTGTGTGAACCCGACCAAGTAGCAGCTTGACACAGCTGTAGTGCCGAGACCCCTCGGGCAGCCGCCCAAGAAGAGCCCACTTTCCTCGTGGAATGGGCCTTGACTGATTTCAGTAACTGCAATCCAGCCATAGAATGCGCTTGCTGAATCGTGTTACAAATCCGGCGAGCAATAGCCTGCTTTGAAGCAGGGGCACCAATCTTGTTGGTTGCATACAGGACAAACAGCGCTTCAGTTTTCCTGACTCTAGCCGTCCTGGCCACGTAAATTTTCAAAGCCCTAACCACATCAAGTAACTCGGAATCCTCCAAGTCACGCGTAGCCACAGGCACCACAATAGGTTGGTTCATATGAAAAGATGAGACCACTTTTGGTAGGAATTGAGGACGGGTCTGCAATTCCGCTCTATCCACATGGAATACCAAATATGGGCTTTTATGTGACAAAGCCGCTAATTCCGACACTCGCCTAGCCGAAGCCAAGGCTAATAACATGACCACCTTCCATGTGAGATATTTTAACTCCACTGTTTTAAGTGGTTCAAACCAGTGTAATTTTAGAAAACTTAACACCACGTTAAGGTCCCAAGGTGCCACCGGAGGCACAAAAGGAGGCTGAATATGCAGCACTCCTTTTACAAAAGTCTGAACTTCTGGAAGAGAAGCCAATTCTTTTTGAAAGAAAATGGATAAGGCCGAAATCTGGACCTTAATAGAGCCTAATTTTAGGCCCAAATTCACTCCAGTTTGTAGGAAGTGAAGGAAACGGCCCAGATGGAATTCTTCCGTAGGAGCATTCCTGGCCTCACACCAAGAAACATAATTTCGCCATATACGGTGTAATGTTTTAACGTTACATCCTTCCTAGCCAGCCTGAGTCAGGTCATTCCCCTCATCAGGCTTTTGCAGAAGAAGCTGGAGACATTGAAGGAGGAGCTAAAACAGAGCGATTCCGCTAGGCATGTGGGACTTGTGGATGGAGCCCTTAATTCGCTTAACCAGGATTCAATCTGTTGAAATCAGAGCAATAAATTTTGGCCACCGTGCTCGATCCTAGATTTAAAACCTACATTGTATCTCTCTTTCCAGCAGACACAAGTCTGCAGAGGTTCAAAGACCTGCTGGTGAGAAAATTGTCAAGTCAAGCGGAACGTGACCCGTCAACAGCTCCTCCTTCACATTCTCCTGCATCTGGGGGTGCGAGGAAAAGGCTAAGAATTCCGAGCCCACCCGCTGGCGGTGATGCAGGGCAGTCTGGAGTGAGTGCTGACATCTGGTCCGGACTGAAGGACCTGGCAACGATTACTGACATGTCGTCTACTGTCACTGCATATGATTCTGTCACCTTTGAAAGAATGGTGGAGGATTATATGAGTGACCGCATCCAGGTAGGCACCTGGCAGGAAAAAGAGGCAATTTGGAGGCCCTTGCACAAACTGGCTTTATTCTACCTAAGTTGCCCTCCCTCCAGTGTGTACTCCAAAAGAGTGTTTAGTGCAGCCGCTCACCTTGTCAGCAATCGGCGTACGAGGTTACTTCCAGAAAATGTGGAGAAGATGATGATCATCAAAATGAATTATAATCAATTCCTCCGTGGAGACATTCACCAGCAATTGCCTCCAGAAATTACACAGGGATCTGAGATGGTGGATTCCAGTGGGGACGAATTAATAATCTGTGAGGAGGGCGATGTACACAGTGAAAGGGGTGAGGAATCGGAGGATGATGAGGTGGACATCTTGCCTCTGTAGAGCCAGTTTGTGCAAGGAGAGATTGATTGCTTCTTTTTTGGTGGGGGTCCAAACCAACAAGTCATTTCAGTCAGCCGTGTGGCAGACCCTGTTGCTGAAATGATGGGTTCGTCAATGTTTTTCTTTTCAATCTAAGCCCCTGCAGTTTTCTGTAAGAATCTGCTTCGCTATGATGATCAACAAGTCACAAGGGCAAACACTCAGGGCTGGAGGCGTAGATCTTAGGACCAGCTGCTACAAGCATGGCAAAGGTGTCACTATCATTGGTGACACCCAGAGAGGCAGCGAGGGAGATTGTAATGCAGTGCGCGCAGATAAGCAGCGCAATGGTAAAATGGAGGCATGGTCTCATAGGTAGGGGTGTGGCCTGTTGGCCTGAATCTCCATTTTGTTGCTCCGGGTATCCCGGTGGTTGAGTGCTGCACCCGGGGACTAGTGTGTGAGTGGTGCTGGCTCCTGCACAGTGACAGAAACTGGGTGTTGCACGTAATGTCACAGTGAAACACCCATATTCTGTCACTGAAGAGGAGCCGGCACTTTGGTGTCACCCCCCTTGGCGGGTGACACTCGGGTGTGGGCCGCAACCCCGTTGTGATGCCACTGACCCATGGGAAGCTTTACGTGGCTTACCCATGTGTTAGTAGCCCCAAGCATCTTTTGTGTTAGTCCCTGAAGAAAAACTTCAAATATTTACAAATAAATTTTGTAATCAATGGGCCTAATTCAGTAAGGATTGCAAATTCTGCTAAGTAACAGAATTTGCAATCCTTTGGTTCGCATGCTGGGGCCACCCAGCATGCCGCCTCCCTTCTTGACCACGCTGAAATTGCAGTCGCAGAGCAGTTTAGCGTGATCATAAAAAATGGGTTAGCCTCCTGTTGGTGCAGACTGTATGTGTGCGCAGGAAGCCGCCACCATTTTTGTGATCGCAGCTGCTGCATGTGATGTCATACAACCGCTCTGACCACGCCTCCTGTTTCTCCGTTGCCGACCCCATTTTGAAGCCCTGCCCACGCACCGCTCCATCTCCGACTTGGAAATGGAGTGTTGCTGACCCCCCCCCCCCCCCCAGCACTGATTGACAGTCAGAGGCGATCGCATTAACTGCGGGGTGCCGCAGAAAATGCAGGCGCATGCGTATGCTCTTAGCAATTTTTGCAGTTGGACTGCTTATTGCGATTGCAATCCAACCTGAATCAGGCTCTATTACCTATCACAATGCACTGCGGGTAGTACAAAATGGGGTTAATATAAGAGAAAACCCCCCAGAGCTGTGCTCCTTAACTGTCCCTGGTGGCTAGTGGAGCAGCTGCCCAGTAATCAGTGTCCACGCCAGTGCGCACATGGCCCGCCCCCTACAGCCACGCTGGATCACGGTATAGTGTGGGCACAGAAGTCCCTTACCTCCCTTTCATCAGCGGCCTCGTGATCCCGGAGGGCGGTGTGTGTGTGACTTACCTTAGGAAGAAACCGAAGCCTCCGCTGCAGTGACCCAGCAACCAGGGCGCGGGAGTATACTGCGCCGCTGGGAGTGATGGAGCTGCAGTAAAGATGTCTATTAGACCTAGCCTGCTGCAGCCCTTGTAGATTCTTATAAAAAAAAGTTCTTCTTTTCTTGTCAAAATTAATAGCTAAGAATAGGCTGCCTGAGGCAGCCCCCTCTTAAGTGGCCTGCTACTGAAGGCACCAACTACAAACTGAGCTCCCTGTTCATGGAAGCGAGGTTATAGAGTAGGGGGCGCTGAGCATCTTGGGAACAGTCAAAAGCTTTGAGCCTGTTGGTGCCTCAGATCAAGATCCTACTCTACACCCCAATGTGAATCCTTGTGGAGTCCAGTGTACCCCACAGAAGAAATGAATGTGTCACACCCATTGGCAGCAACATTAGAATAGCTGCTGATGGGCACAATTGAGAAAGGAAGGGGGGAAAACATTTGAATCCAGCACATATATGTAATTTGAATATGTAATTTGTACCTTCCTACTTTAAAATGTAATGGATGAACCTCACCCTGTGAGAACTATCTTCATGATCAAGAGATCTCATACGCAAGAAAAGCATGTGCTGGGATAGGGCTGTGGAGGGCGGCTGCTCGGGCACACACCCGTCAAGTTAAGGAGATTCAACTGAGGAAGCACAAGGGAACTGCAGGGAGACCACATATTTTCAGATGAACATGAGAGGGCGGAAGGCTGCCTAATACTGAAGCACCCTCAAACATCAAACCATATGCAACAACTAGTACAAGCATTCCTGGGGAAAGGTCTGCAGCAGACGGATTTGCATACGGTGATGTCATCCAAGCAATGGGCATAGTTGGCTGCAACCCTCGTCTGCATATGAAAAGAGAAAATGGTCACGCAGGGCATGGCGGCCTTTGTGGGGTTGCGCTTGGCTGACCCCTAGATCGCTTTATACACCCCCATCAGTGTGGGGCTCATGTTGGCCATGCCCAAGCCCCTGAAGCATTCAAGCTGATTTCTTGCAGCAGCTGGACCCAGTAACAGCTCCAGAGTTGCTCTACAAGACAAGTAAAAGGGTGTGAGCCCTGCAGCACCACCTGTAGTTTGCATACACACATATATAGGACAGCATCTCTTATATGCCCCAGGGGCAATAAAATAGTAGCCTTATCTAGGGTATCCGTCCATGCCGCTACAGCACTACACACCCAGGCCGACGCAATTGCCTGTCTGAGTAAGGTACCTGAATGTGTATAAATGGACTTCAGGGTAATCTCCTGTTTGCGGTCAGCAGACTCTTTGAGGGTAGCCGTATCCTGGGACGGGAGGGCTACCTTCTTGGATAAGCGTGTTAATGCTTTGTCCACCCAAGGGGAGGATTCTCATCGTAACCTATCCGTTGATGGGAAAGGGGAATCCTTTTGGAAATCTCCAGGAGATTCCCAAGCTTTTTCACATAACTCGTTCAGCTCGTGTGAGGGGGGAAAGGTTACCTCAGGCTTCTTTCCCTTGTACATATGTACCCTCTTGTCAGGGATAGGGGGCTCCTCTGTGATGTGCAAAACATCTTTTATTGCCATAATCATATATCAAATGTATTTTGCCAATTTTGGCTGTAACTTTGCATCATCGTAATCGACACTGGAGTCAGAATCCGTGTCGGTATCTGTGTCAACATCTGGATAGTGGGCGCTTATGAGACCCTGACAGTCCCTGCGACATAGGATTAGGTATTGGTTGAGACCCTGACTGTCCCAAAGCTTCTGCCTTGTCTAATCTTTTGTGCAATGAGTTTACACTAGCATTTAAAACATTCCACATATCCATCCAATCAGGTGTCGGCGGAGACACCACGTTCATTTGCTCCCGCTCCTCTCTAATATAGCCTTCTTCCTCAGACATGTCGACACACGCGTACCGACACACCACACACACAGGGAATACTTTTACTGAAGACATTTCCCCCACAAGGCCCTTTGGAGAGACAGAGAGAGAGTATGCCAGCACATACCCCAGCGCTATATAACCCAGGAATAGCACAGTAACTTAATGTTTGAACAATCGGTGAGGGGGAACATCTTGAAACCCCAGTTTGTACCCTTGGGACACTATTTGTAAAACACACGAGTCCATGTCCGAATGAATCCAGAACTGACTGAAGAGTTTTAGACGTGCCCCCACTGGTGCAGGCTCCTGCAAGAGAGCCCCAGCGTCATGCAGTGGATTTGGCAGAAGCAGAGGATGATCTCTGCTCCTGCGATCTTGAAGAGGATGCAGACCTCTTCTCTCTTCTCCTTCCTCTACCTGCAAAGAAAGGGGAATCTTAACTTCTTGCATATCTATTGGGCCGAAATGACTGCATCAGATAATGATGCGTCTTCATCCGTTGGGAGGGAACATAGGGCAAGAAGGTTGACTTACCTGCGGGAGCTGCCGAGATCAAATTAACTAGGCAGTCACCAAACAAGGCTTCACCTTCATAGGGAAGAGACTCCCTTTCTTCTTGGAGTCAGCATCAGCATTCTCTTGGTGAATCCACAATGCCCTCCTATCCGACACTGCCATGAAATTGGCCCGTGAACTCAAGAGTCCTATATCCCTTGCAGTCTCACGTAAGTATGCTGCAGTGTCCTTGATATGATACAACGTAAGGAGTATCCCATCTCTCCAGGGTATCTATATCGGATGACAAGGTATTCGACCAATTCTTGAATACTACTACTCACCCATGCACATGTAATGGCAGGTCTAAGTAAAGTACCCGTGGTTACATAACTAGAAATAATGTAGCTTCCTGCATACGATCCGCTGGATTTGTGACAGGGCCCCGTGCAGAACAGGGGGTGACTCCCACTTTATTCTGTCCGCGGCGGGAAATGAATAAACAACCAGAATCCTTTTGGGGATTTGAAACCATCTTGTCGAGCTGGCCCAGACTTTCTCAAACAGAGATGGAGGAACGTTACATCAGCTTTCATTATATATCTATATATACATACATATAGACCCCTTTGTCAGGAACAGCAGGGTCTTCAGTGATTTTAATATGTCCTTAATATCCACAATCATGTACTGAATGCTCCTTGCCAATATTGGATCTAATCAGGAAACAATTATGGTCGACATAAGTATCAGTATCCGTGTCAGTATCAGTGTGTAGTAACTGGGCAAAATAACATTTTTGCGACCCAGCGGGGCCTGAGGGAAAAGAAACATAGCCATGAATATCACATCTATTCTCTACGTCTGTGTCTGGGACACAGATTTATCCAACCTTACTCTGATATTACTGAAACATTTACCCAGTCAGTTATTGGTGGTGCCAACAGGGCCACCATCATATGTCTGCATTCCTAATATAGTTTCCTCTTGGGAAAAACATTCAGCCACCGACATGTTGACACACATATACCAAGTACCCACAGACACACCGGCTTATGGGGGACAGACCGTCAGTAAATCTGTCAGAGGGACACAGAGGATTTTTCAGCTCACAATCCAGCGCCAAAAGTACACAGTCTGGGAAATAATAAACTCTATAGTGATAGACTTGTAATGCTCTAAAGATGTTCTGGTGAGGTGAGGAAGAAGCCCCGCCGCTGTAATGGCGCGTATCTGTCCCGCTCAGAAATAATTAATTACGCTAGCGGGGTAAGGACAGTGCCCAGGCACTAATGTCCACTTTTTCCAGCCTTTTGTGAGGAATTTATGCTGCCCAGGGTGCCCCCCCCCCCCCCCCGTGCCCTGCACCCTGCAGTGCCTGTGTTTGTGTGGGAGCATGGCGCGCAGCGTTCCGCTCGCTGCTCGGTACCTCAGAATGCCGTCACTGAAGAAGAAGTCTTCTGTTCTTCTGCTACTCACCTGTCTTCTGGCTCTGTAAGGGGGTGACGGCAGGCTGCGGGAGTGTGCATCTAGGCGTACCCAGCGATCAGCACCCTCAGGAGCTAATGGTGTCCTGTCAGCCTGAAGCAGAGCCATTGAACTCACTAGAAGTTGGTCATACTTCTCTCCCCTAAGTCCCACGAAGCAGGGAGACTGTTGCCAGCAGCCTCCCTGAAAATAAAAAAAACTAACAAGTCTTTTCAGAGAAACTCAGTAGAGCTCCCCTGTAGTGCATCCAGTATCACTGCGCACAATACTAAAACTGGAGTCTGGAGGAGGGGCATAGAGGGAGGAGACAGTTCACACCCTTTGAAAGTCTTAAAGTGCCCATGTCTCCTGCGGATCCCGTCTATACCCCATGGTTCTTAATGTGATCCCAGCATCCTCTAGGACGTATGAGAAAACAAATAACGCACACACGAGGAGGAGAGAACAAAGGAAGCTATAAGGAGGGGAGGGGAGGGGGGGGGAGGTAAGGTAGTAAAGGGATATTGGATAAACTACAACCTTATACATATTCATTAATGTACCAGTAGTTAGAAGTAGAAGAGCTCTAACAGAAACCACAAAGCTTATCTAAAGCCACACCACACTGGATATGCCCAATCTCATTTGATCTTTGAAGCAAAGCAGTATTGGACTTTGTTACTACCAAGCAGTCTCCCATCCATGTATTATCAGATTCTTTAGGTGTTTTTAAACTACCAACACCCTTTTCTTGGTACTGTACATTTAATTTTTACACATATTCTTTTATGTACCAGAAGTTAGAAGTAGAAGAGCTCTAACAGAAACCACGAGCTCATCTACAGCCACAGCACACTGGATTTGCCCAATCTCTCCTGATCATGGAAGCTGAGCAGTGTTGGTCCTGGTTTTAGTACTTGGATGGGAGACCACCAGGAAATACCAGGAGCTGTGTGTATTTTTACTAGTGATGAGCGGATTCGGTTTTACTCGGTTTTACTCGGTTTTACTCGGTTTTACTTGGTTCTCAAAACGGCATCTTATTGGCTCACGGATGTCACGTGTTTTGGATAGCCAATAAGATGCCGTTTTGAGAACCGAGTAAAACCGAGTAAAACCGAGTAAAACCGAACCTCGCTCATCACTAATTTTTACAATACCAACACCGTTGGGCAGATCTATTAAGCCTGGTGAACTGATAAAGTGCAAGGTGATAAAGTACCAGCCAGTCAGCTCCTAACTGTCATTTTTCAAACCCAGCCTGTGACATGGCAATTAGGAGCTGATTGGCTGGTACTTTATCACCATGCAAATTATCATTTCACCAGGTTTAATAAATCGTCCGCTTATTCATTTATGTACGAGTAGTTAGAAGTAGAAGAACTCTAACAGAAACCACTAAACTCCTTTCTGTACAGAGACAAGGGTAGAGGGAAAAAAGCTGCACCAGTCAGCCTGTTCCCAGACTCAAGATTCTTCCCCCGCCTCCTGTGAGGCCACACCATGACGCGGGTGCTCCACAGGTGTAGCCAGGTACGGTGGGGGGCCGTCTCAAAAATTTCAGCAATTAGTGGGCTCGCTCACAGGTGGATCCCTGTTTCTTTCAAGTAGTATTTCAGGGGTACAAGCTGGAATTCGAGATGTCTCCACCCAGCCGTTTCCTAAAATATGCCTTGCTGACAACTCCCTCAGGCAGGGAGGCTGTGCTAGAGGCAATTAATAAGCGGTATTCCCAGCAGGTAATACTCAAGGTGCCCCTACTTCAACAAGGACGGGGTTACTCTTCCACACGGGTTGGGGTACCAAAACCGCATGGTTCGGTGTGACCCATTTTATATTTAAAATCCTTGAACACAAAAATTCAAGTTCAAGATGGAATCGCTCAGGGCGGTTATTCCAAGCCTGGACGAGGGGGATTACATGGTATCCTGGGACATCAAGGATGCTTACCTGCATGTCCCCATTTACCATCCTCGCCAGGAGTACCTCAGATTTGTGGTACAGGATTACCATTACCAAGTCCAGACACTGCCGTTTGGACTGTACATGGCACCGAGGGTGTTTTATCAAGGTAATGGCCGAAATGTTGATACTCCTTCAAAAAAAGGGAGTTGTAATTATCCCGTACTTGGACAATCTCGTTATAAGGGCGAGGTCCAAGGAGCAGTTGGTAGTCGGGGTAGCACTATTTTGGAAAGTGCTACAACAGCATGGTTGGATTCTAAACAGTCCAAAGTCACAGCTGGTTCCTATGACACGTCTACTGTTCCTGGGGATGGTTCTGGACATAAACCAGAAATAGTGTTTCTCCCGGAGGAGAAAGCCAAGGAGTTGTCATCTCTAGTCAGAGACCTCCTGAAGCCAAAATAGGTAGCGGTGCATCATTGCACGCGAGTCCTGGGAAAAATGGTAGCTTCCTACGAAGCAATCCCATTAAGCAGGTTCCATACAAGAACTTTTCAGAGGGACCTGTTGGACAAGTGGTCCGGATCGCTTCTTCCGATGCATAGGCTGATAACCCTGTCTCCAAGGACCAGGGTATCTCTACTGTGGTGGCTGCAGAGTGCCCATCTTCAAGAGGGCCGCAGGTTCGGCATACAGGACTAGGTCCTAGTGACCATGGATTCCAGCCTTTGAGGCTGGGAGGCAGTCACACAGGGAGGAAATTTCCAGGGACTTTGGTCAAGTCAGGTTATTTCCCTACACATAAATATTCTGGACCTGAGGGCCATTTACAATGCCCTGAGGCCGGCAAGGCCTCTGCTTCAAAACCAGCCGGTACTGATCCAATCAGACAACATCACGGCAGTCGCCCATGTAAACCAACAGGGCGGCACAAGAAGCAGGATGGCGATGGCAGAAGCCACAAGGATTCTCCGATAGGCGGAAAATCATGTGTTAGCACTGTCAGCAGTGTTCATTCCCGGAGTGGACAACTGGGAAGCAGATCTTCTCAACAGACACGACCTCCACCCGGGAGAATGGGGACTTCCTCCAGAAGTCTTCCAATAGGATTGTACACCATTGGGAAAGGCCACAGGTGGACATGATGGCGTCCCGCCTCAACAAAAAGCTATAAAAGATATTGCACCGGGTCAAGGGACCCTCAGGCGATAGCTATGGACGCTCTGGTAACACCGTGGGTGTACCAGTCGGTTTATGTGTTCTCCCCTCTGCCTCTCATACCAAAGGTACTGAGAATAATAAGAAGGCGAGGAGTAAGAACGATACTCGTGGATGGCCAAGAAGAGCTTGTGTCAAAGTCAAAAATATTACATAGAGAGAACATACAAACCACACACACATTTAAGTCGCTATACTTGCAAATATGCGCAGCGAGCACAGCAATATATGGAAACACACGCATTTGCTCGGACATGGCACGGAGATGGATTCGGCGCTTGTTTCATACAGTACATGGTTATAATAATGTCAAGCACCAGACATCATGGAGATTTAGAATTGGCTGATGAATTGATGTCATGAATATGTATTATCTGAACAGAACCAGATGCGCCCATCATGTTTGGTATTGAAGCAAGCAGAATGATGTGTGGGTTAGTTTGATGCTGGTTGTGAAGTTGTGGGACATTGCAGCGGATAGATATGATTATATGTATAAAAGCTGAGATCACTTTGTTGAGAACAATGGATGATCAAGCCAACCTTTTACTAAGATTTTCAGGGCTGAACCTGATTAACATATACAAAGGAGAGAGAGAGACCCCTCCCCTAGGAACAGACACAGGAGAATAGTTCCTGTCTGGGGGGGGTTGGGGTCAGTGTTGTTGGTTGCCTCAGAGAGCAGATGTGATGTGGCTGCACTCAGAACAGAGGTCTCAGAAGCATGGCTGGATCATCGCCAGGCATCAAAGGCTAAGTACCATAATCTCAATATCTCATGGCTGATTGGCATAGAGTAGTTTTAAATGTGTGTTTTGTGGTGGGGTAGTTGTGGAATGATGGGTAAGCATAGAGTGGTTGGTTTGGAGAAACAAATGGCTTGGGGATGGTGAGGCTTGCGCAGCTGTGTGATTGTAACTTGTTTGTGCTGAATACTCTGTGAAGTCTGTGATGAAGTGGAACATTAGACAACCTGTAGCATAGCATTTGTGGTATTTGTTTGCCTATGGAGATTTAATAAGATGGTTCTAGGAAGTTGGATTGAAATTGTGAAAGGTGATTTAGATTGTTTGGAATTGTAAAATCAGAACATATGCATTGTTTTGAGGCTTGGACATTTTGGAATAAAATGGAGTCTTGTGTTTTCTGCTATGTGATTGTGGTGTAGTAGAGAGTGTCATGTGTTTGGACCTGCAAATCTAAAATGGCTGCTGCCGGGTATTTTCCCCTCCCCCTTTCAGCCATGTGGTGTAGTCTTTGGAATCAAGTGGAGTTTTCCCAAAATGGAGTCTAGCTTCTGCCCCATGCGGCATTGTAGGGACAATTGTGTTGCTGGGTGTTGCGTATATAGGGACAGGCAGCATGGGTAAGCTCAAGTACTTTCTAAACAAAGATTCTCAGCATTGACTGACTGCGCAGCGATTGTTCCTCACATGTGTAAGCTTTCTCTGCAATCATATTTGTCTTCTTGTTATTGTGAGCCATTTCTTTCTCTCTCTCTCTTCTCCTCTTCCCCTCTTATTTTCCCTTAAACGTAATTGTATTGTATTGTATTTCCCGTGTAGTTATCTGGTTAGGTAGTCTATGTTATATTGTAGTGTATGACTTGTATTGTGTTAAATTCTTTTGCAAGTATATCATTCATAATATATATTTAGGCGTTGGACCCTGAGCACGGTATCTGTGTATTTCTTATAGTATTAAGTAATCTCAGAGCGTCAGTGACGCTCGAACAGCTTTAAAGGTAATAAGGTTATACTGTGTTGCATCTACACTCTCCCACTACACAGAGGTTTACAGTATAAGTACATTCCTTAAGGTATAGTTAAGGGAGTACCCTTGCGGTACTTTTTACGCCAATTGCGTACTGTGTTCTTTAACCTTTAACGTGTTTTTAATAGGACAAATATTATAGACATTGTCACTTGGTACCCAGAACTTCAAGAATTTATATCAGAGGACCCATGGCCTCTGCCACTCAGACAGGACCTGCGGCAGCAGGGGCCCTGTCTGTTCCAAGACTTACCGCGGCTGCGTTTGTCGGCATGGCGGTTGAACGCCGGATCCTGAAGGAAAAGGGCATTCCGGAGGAAGTCATTCCTACGCTTACTAAAGCCAGGAAAGAGGTTACAGCAACTCATTATCACCGCATATGGCGAAAATATGTTGCATGGTGTGAGGCCGAAAGGGCCCCAACAGAGGAATTTCAACTAGGTCGATTTCTGCATTTCCTGCAAGCAGGAGTGACTATGGGCCTTAAATTGGGTTCCATTAAGGTACAGATCTCGGCTCTGTCGATTTTCTTTCAAAAAGAACTAGCTTCAGTACCTGAAGTTCAGACATTTATAAAAGGAGTGCTGCAGAGTCAGCCCCCGTTTGTGCCTCCTGTGGCACCTTGGGATCTCAACGTGGTGTTGAGTTTTCTTAAAATCACTTTGGTTTGAACCACTAAAAACCGTGGATCTGAAATATCTCACATGGAAGGTGGTTATGTTATTGGCCTTGGCTTCTGCCAGGCGAGTATCAAAGTTGGCGGCTTTGTCTTGTAAAAGCCCTTATTTGATTTTCCATATGGATAGGGCAGAATTGAGGACTCGTCCCCAGTTTCTCCCAAAGGTGGTGTCAGCGTTTCACCTGAACCAGCCTATTGTGGTGCCTAGGCTACTAGGGACTTGGAGGACTCCAAGTTGCTAGACGTTGTCAGGGCACTGAAAATATATGTTTCCAGAACGGCTAGAGTCAGAAAATCTGACTCGCTGTTTATCCTATATGCACCTAACAAGCTGGGTACTCCTGCTTCTAAGCAGACTATTGCTCGTTGGATTTGTAGCACAATTCAGCTTGCACATACTGTGGCAGGCCTGCCACAGCCAAAATCTGTCAATGCCCATTCCACAAGGAAGGTGGGCTCATCTTGGGCGGCTGCCCGAGAGGTCTCGGCTTTACAATTTTGCCGAGCAGCTACTTGGTCAGGGGCAAACACGTTTGCAAAAATTCTACAAATTTGATACCCTGGCTGAGGAGGACCTGGAGTTCTCTCATTCAGTGCTGCAGAGTCATCCGCACTCTCCCGCCCGTTTGGGAGCTTTGGTATAATCCCCATGGTCCTTACGGAGTTCCCAGCATCCACTAGGACGTTAGAGAAAATAAGAATTTACTCACCGGTAATTCTATTTCTCGTAGTCCGTAGTGGATGCTGGGCGCCCATCCCAAGTGCGGTTTATCTGCAATACTTGTACATAGTTATGGTTAACTAAATCGGGTTATTGTTGAGCCATCTGTTGAGAGGCTCTATTGTTTCATACTGTTAACTGTGTTTCATATCACGAGTTGTACGGTGTGATTGGTGTGGCTGGTATGAGTCTTACCCGGGATTCAAAATCCTTCCTTATTGTGTACGCTCGTCCGGGCACAGTACCTAACTGAGGCTTGGAGGAGGGTCATAGTGGGAGGAGCCAGTGCACACCAGGTAGTCTAAGATCTTTCTAGAGTGCCCAGCCTCCTTCGGAGCCCGCTATTCCCCATGGTCCTTACGGAGTTCCCAGCATCCACTACGGACTACGAGAAATAGATTTACCGGTGAGTAAATTCTTATTTTCTCCTAGTCCGTAGAGGATGCTGGGCGCCCGTCCCAGTGCGGAAACTCTGCAAGACTTGTATATAGTTGTTGCTTACATAAGGGTTATGTTACAGTTGAAATCGGTCTTGGACCGTTACTGTTGTTGTTCATACGGTTAACTGGTTATGTATGATCCAGGTTACATGGTATGATTGGTGTGGGCTGGTATGAATCTTGCCCTTGGATTTATAAATCCTGCCTTGTACTGTCCATCTCCTCTGGGCACAGTTCTCTAACTGAGGTCTGGAGGAGGGGCATAGAGGGAGGAGCCAGTGCACACCCATAGTCAAAGTTCTTTTTAGGTGCCCTATCTCCTGCGGAGCCCGTCTATACCCCATGGTCCTAACGGAGTCCCCAGCATCCTCTACGGACTAGGAGAAATTAATTTACCGGTAGGTTTAAAATCTTATTTTTAGCGGGACAGAAGCCCGCCGTCGAGGGGGCGGGGCTTCTCCCTCAGCACTCACCAGCGCCATTTTTTCTCCACAGCTCCGCTGAGAAGAAGCTCCCCAGGCTCTCCCTTGCAGGTCACGGTAGAAAAGGGTAAAAGGAGAGGGAAGGCACATAATTAGGCGCTAAAAACACAAGGGCCCTCATTCCGAGTTGTTCGCTCGGAGATTTTCATCGCATCGCAGTGAGAATTCTCTTAGTGCGCATGCGCAATGTTCGCACTGCGACTGCGCCAAGTAACTTTACTATGATGAAAGTAAGTTTACTCACGGCATTTTCATCGCTCCGACGTTCGCATTGTGATTGACAGGAAATGGGTGTTACTGGGCGGATGCACGGCGTTTTAGGGGCGTGTGGCTGGAAACGCTACCGTTTCCGGAAAAAACGCAGGAGTGGCCGGAGAAACGGTGGGAGTGCCTGGGCGAACGCTGGGTGTGTTTATGACGTCAGCCAGGAACGAAAAGCACTGAACTGATCGCACAGGCAGAGTAAGTCTGAAGCTACTCAGAAACTGCTAACTCGTTTGTAATCGCAATATTGCGCGTACGTCGGTCGCAATTTTAAGAAGCTAAGATTCACTCCCAGTAGGCGGCGGCTTAGCGTGTGTAACTCTGCTACATTCGCCTTGCGAGCGAACAACTCGGAATGAGGGCCAATATACAGCAGCTACTGGGTTAACATTAAGTTACTGTGTTATTCCTGGGTTATATAGTGCTGGGGTGTGTGCTGGCATACTCTCTCTCTCTGTCTCTCCAAAGGGCCTTGTGGGGGAACTGTCTTCAAAAAGGGCATTCCCTGTGTGTGTGGTGTGTCGGTACGCTTGTGTCGACATGTCGGATGAGGAAGGCTATGTGGAAGCAGAGCGGGAGCAAATGAATGTGGTGTCTCTGCCGACGGCACCGACACCTGATTGGATGGATATGTGGAAGGTTTTAAATGATAATGTTAATTCCTTACATAAAAGGTTGGAAAAAGCTGAAGCCTCGGGACAGTCAGGGTCCCAACCCATGCCTGATCCTATGTCGCAGAGGCCGACAGGGTCTCAGAAGCGCCCACTATCCCAAATTATTGACACGGATACCGACATGGATTCTGACTCCAGTGTCGATTACGATGATGCAAAGTTACAGCCAAAATTGGCTAAATCCATCCGTTATATGATTATAGCTATTAAGGATGTGTTGCACATCACTGAGGAAACCCCAGTCCCTGACAGGAGGGTTCATATGTATGGGAAAAAGAAGCCGCAGGTAACTTTCCCCCCCTCACACGAGCTAAATGAGTTATGTGAAAAGGCTTGGGAATCTCCAGATAAAAAACTGCAGATTTCCAAAAGGATTCTTATGGCGTATCCTTTCCCGCCAACGGACAGGTTACGCTGGGAATCCTCCCCTAGGGTGGACAAAGCTTTGACACGCTTATCCAAGAAGGTAGCCCTGCCGTCACAGGATACGGCTACCCTCAAAGATGCTGCGGATAGAAAACAGGAGGGTACCCTGAAGTCCATTTATATACATTCAGGTACCTTACTGAGGCCGGCAATCGCGTCGGCTTGGGTGTGTAGTGCTGTAGCAGCATGGACGGATACCTTATCTGAGGAACTTGATACATTAGACAAGGATACTATATTAATGACCCTGGGGCATATTAAAGACGCTGTCCTTTATATGAGAGATGCTCAGAGAGACATTAGCCTACTAGGTTCTAGAATAAATGCTATGTCGATTTCTGCCAGAAGGGTCCTGTGGACTCGGCAATGGACAGGTGATGCCGACTCAAAAAGGCACATGGAGGTTTTACCTTACAAGGGTGAGGAATTGTTTGGGGAGGGTCTCTCGGACCTGGTCTCCACAGCTACGGCTGTAAAGTCAAAAAAATTTTGCCATATGTTTCCTCACAACCTAAGAAAGCACCGTATTACCAAATGCAGTCCTTTCGATCACAGAAAAACAAGAAAGTCCGAGGTGCGTCCTTTCTTGCCAGGGGCAGGGGCAGAGGAAAGAAGCTGCACAACACAGCTAGTTCCCAGGAACAGAAGTCCTCCCCGGCTTCCACTAAATCCACCACATGACGCTGGGGCTCCACAGGCGGAGCTAGGCCCGGTGGGGGCGCATCTCCGAAATTTCAGCCACAAGTGGGTTCACTCCCAGTTGGATCCCTGGGCAATAGATATTGTGTCTCAGGGATACAAGCTGGAATTCGAAGAGATGCCCCCTCACCGATACCTCAAATCGGCCCTGCCAGCTTCCCCCTTAGAGAGGGAAATAGTGTTAACTGCAATTCACAAATTGTATCTTCAACAGGTGGTGGTCAAGGTTCCCCGCCTTCAACAAGGAAAGGGTTATTATTCGACCATGTTTGTGGTACCGAAACCGGACGGTTCGGTCAGACCCATATTAAATTTAAAATCCCTGAACATGTACCTAAAAAGGTTCCGGTTCAAGATGGAATCGCTGAGAGCGGTCATTGCAAGCCTGGAAGGGGGGGATTTTATGGTGTCTCTGGACATAAAGGATGCATACCTTCATGTCCCCATTTATCCACCTCATCAGGCGTACCTCAGATTTGTGGTACAGGATTGTCATTACCAATTTCATGATCAGCGTAGCACGTTCTCTGGAAGTGTTACGGCAACACGGCTGGATTCTAAATATTCCAAAGTCGCAGTTGGTTCCTACGACTCGTCTGACTTTCCTTGGCATGATTCTGGACACAGACCAGAAAAGGGTTTATCTCCCAATAGAGAAGGTTCAGGAACTCATGACACTGGTCAGGGACCTATTAAAACCAAAACAGGTGTCAGTGCATCACTGCACTCGAGTCCTGGGAAAGATGGTGGCATCATACGAGGCCATTCCCTTCGGCAGGTTCCATGCGAGGACCTTTCAATGGGACTTACTGGACAAATGGTCCGGATCACATCTTCAGATGCATCAGTTAATCACCCTATCCCCCAGGGCCAGGGTGTCTCTCCTGTGGTGGCTGCAGAGTGCTCACCTTCTCGAGGGCCGCAGATTCGTCATTCAGGACTGGATCCTGGTGACCACGGATGCAAGCCTCCGAGGGTGGGGAGCAGTCACACAGGGAAGAAATTTCCAAGGTCTGTGGTCAAGTCAGGAGACTTGCCTTCACATCAACATCCTGGAACTGAGGGCCATTTACAACGCCCTACGTCAAGCAGAGACCCTGCTTCGCGGTCAACCAGTTCTGATTTAGTCAGACAACATCACCGCTGTGGCTCATGTAAACCGACAAGGCGGCACAAGGAGCAGAGTGGCGATGGCGGAAGCCACCAGAATTCTTCGCTGGGTGGAGAATCATGTAAGCGCACTGTCAGCAGTGTTCATCCCGGGGGTAGACAACTGGGAAGCAGACTTCCTCAGCAGGCACGACCTCCACCCGGGGGAGTGGGGACTTCATCAAGAAGTCTTCGCACAGGTTGCAAGTCGGTGGGAACTGCCACAGGTGGACATGATGGCATCCCGCCTCAACAAGAAACTACAGAGGTATTGCGCCAGGTCAAGAGACCCTCAGGCGATAGCTGTAGACGCCCTGGTGACACCGTGGGTGTTCCAATCGGTCTATGTATTTCCTCCTCTTCCTCTCATACCCAAGGTGTTGATAATCATAAGAAAAAGAGGAGTGAGAACAATACTCATTGTTCCGGATTGGCCAAGAAGGACTTGGTATCCAGATCTGCAAGAAATGCTCACAGAGGACCCGTGGCCTCTTCCTCTAATACAGGACTTGTTGCAACAAGGGCCCTGTCTGTTCCAAGACTTACCGCGGCTGCGTTTGACGGCAAGGTCATTCCGACGCTGATAAAGGCTAGGAAGGACGTGACAGCTCAACATTATCACCGTATATGGCGAAAATATGTTGCTTGGTGTGAGGCCAGGAATGCCCCTACGGAGGAATTCCAGCTGGGCCGTTTCCTTCACTTCCTACAGTCAGGAGTGACTTTGGGCCTAAAATTGGGTTCCATTAAGGTCCAGATTTCGGCCCTATCCATTGTCTTTCAAAAAGAGCTTGCTTCTCTACCTGAAGTTCAGACGTTTGTGAAGGGAGTGCTGCATATTCAGCCCCCTTTTGTGCCCCCGGTGGCACCTTGGGATCTTAACGTGGTGTTGAGTTTCCTGAAATCCCACTGGTTTGAACCAATCAAAACGGTGGAATTGAAATATCTCACGTGGAAGATGGTCATGCTACTAGCATTGGCTTCGGCTAGGCGTGGGTCAGAATTAGCGGCTTTGTCACATAAAAGCCCCTATCTGGTTTTCCATGCGGATAGAGCATAGTTGCGGACCCGTCCACAATTCCTGCCCGTCCCAAGTGCGGACTTCTTCTGCAATACTTGTATATAGTTATTGCTGCAATAAGGGCTATGTTATTGTTGCATCAGGGTTGAACTAATGCTCTGTTGTTGTTTATACTGTTGACTGGGTAAGTTTATCACAAGTTATACGGTGTGATTGGTGTGGCTGGTATGAATCTTGCCCTGGATTTCCAAAATCCTTTCCTTGTACTGTCAGCTCTTCCAGGCACAGTTTCTCTAACTGAGGTCTGGAGGAGGGACATAGAGGGAGGAGCCAGAGCACACCAGAATCTAAATTCTTTCTTAAAGTGCCCATGTCTCCTGCGGAGCCCGTCTATTCCCCATATTCCTTACGGAGTCCCCAGCATCCACTACGGACTACGAGAAATAGATTTATCGGGAAGTAAAATCTTCTTCTTTTTTTTGCAGAAGAACTACAAGTCCCAGCAACCCCCCCCCCCCCCGCAAGCTGGTACTTGGAGAACCACAAGTACCAGCATGCGGGGGGGAAACGGGCCCGCTGGTACCTGTAGTTCTTCTGCAAAAAAAGACCCAAATAAAAACAGGACACACACACCGTGAAAGTACAACTTTATTACATACATGCCGACACACACATACTTACCTATGTTGACAGCCGACTCTGTCCACGTCTCCAAGTAGAATCCGGGGTACCTGAAAATAAAATTATACTCACCTAAATCCAGTGTGTCCTGTTCTTTTTTTGTAATCCACGTACTTGGCAAAAAAACAAACCGCATACCCGATCCACGCACTGAAAGGGGTCCCATGTTTACACATGGGACCCCTTTCCCCGAATGCTGAGACCCCCCCGTGACTCCTGTCACAGAGGGTCCCTTCAGCCAATCAGGGAGCGCCACGTCGTGACCGCGAGTAACGTCGGGACCGCGAGTAACCTCACCGCTGACCGCAAAGATCCCACCATTGAAGATGTGTGATGCACTTTCTGTCAGCTCAGACGCGCAAAGCCAATCATTGGCTGAATGGATGGGGGGACAGCCTCGGGCTTCACCCCTGGCCCTTGGGTGGCTGGAGGGGGGGGGGACCCCTTGATTTAAGGGGTCCCCACTCCTCCAGGGTACCCCGGCCAGGGGTGACTAGTTGGAGATTTAATGCCACGGCCGCAGGGACCGGTATAAAAGTGTCCCCCGGCTGTGGCATTATCTCTCCAGCTAGTGGAGCCTGGTGCTGGTGTTGAAAATACGGGGGACCCCTACGCTTTTTGTCCCCCGTATTTTTTGCACCAGGACCGGACGCAGAGCCCGGTGCTGGTTCTAAAAATACGGGGGATCCCCAGTCAATTTTTCCCCCGTATTTTTACAACCAGGACCGGCTCAAAGAGCCCGAGGCTGTTTATGCTTAGGAGGGGGGACCCCACGCCATTTTTTTTTCTGAATTTAAACCCATTCCCACCCCTTCCCACTGAAAACCATGCTCTCTCTATTTTAATCAGTTAAAAAAAAAATATTATTTTAAAAAATATATAAATAATAGTTATAAATCCAAATAGACAAACCAAGTTCATAATCCCTTCTAATATAAATAGATATGCTAATAGCAATAAAAAAAAACACAAAAAAACCCATGTTTTTAAAAAAAATTATTAGATTCCGCCAGCAAAGTGAGGCAGAATGAAATTTACGAAATTACTGTCGAAAAGCACTGTTGTCGAATCGACATTCTTCAATTGAATATACTTTTGTCGAAAAGCTGCATTTTTACCATTGCAAAAAATAATACAGATTCATATTAGGCTGCACAATAGTCTCCATTATTCAAATTGCGCCACACAGCGCCACTTACACACATTACACCAGGTAGAGCCCCTTTTATACACATTACACCAGGTAGAGCCCCTTTTACACACATTACGGCAGGTAGAGAGCCTTTTTACACATTAACATTTTATTTAGGATAATTATTGTGCAGCAAGCAAATTATCCAGTGTGTTATGGCCCCTGGGGAAAGGTGTGACACGGTGACAGAACACGGTGGGGGTGACACGGTGACAGAACACGGTGGGGGTGACACGGTGACAGAACACGGTGGTGGTGACAGAATACGGGGTGTGTGACACAGTGACAGAACACGGTGGGGGTGACACGGTGACAGAACATGGGGGGGTGACACGTTGACAGAACACGGGGAGGGGGGGTGACAGTGACAGAACATGGGTGTGTGACATGGTGACAGAACACGGTGGGGGTGACACGGTGACAGAACACGGGGGGGGGGTGACAGTGACAGAACACGGGTGTGTGACACAGTGACAGAACACGGGGGGGGGTGACACAGTGACAGAACACGGGGGGGGTGACACAGTGACAGAACACGGGGAGGGGGGGTGACAGTGACAGAACACGGGTGTGTGACACAGTGACAGAACACGGGGGGGGCGACACAGTGACAGAACATGGGGAGGTGACACAGTGACAGAACACGGGGAGGGGGGGGTGACAGTGACAGAACACGAGGGGGGGGTGACACAGTGACAGAACACGGGGGGGGTGACACAGTGACAGAACACGGGGAGGTGACACAGTGACAGAACACGGGGAGGGGGGGGTGACAGTGACAGAACACGGGGGGGGTGACACAGTGACAGAACACGGGGGGGGGGTGACACAGTGACAGAACATGGGGAGGTGACACAGTGACAGAACACGGGGGGGTGACACAGTGACAGAACACGGGGAGGTGACACAGTGACAGAACACGGGGAGGGGGGGTGACAGTGACAGAACACGGGGGGGGTGACACAGTGACAGAACACGGGGGGGGGTGACACAGTGACAGAACACGGGGAGGTGACACAGTGACAGAACACGGGGAGGTGACACAGTGACAGAACACGGGGGGGGTGACACAGTGACAGAACACGGGGGGGGGGGGGTGACACAGTGACAGAACACGGGGGGGGGGTGACACAGTGACAGAACACGGGGAGGTGACACAGTGACAGAACACGGGGAGGTGACACAGTGACAGAACACGGGGAGGTGACACAGTGACAGAACACGGGGGGTGTGACACAGTGACAGAACATGGGGAGGTGACACAGTGACCGAACACGGGGTGGTGACACTGTGACAGAACACAGGGGGTGTGACATAGTGCCAGAACACGGGGGGGTGACATAGTGCCAGAACACGGGGGGTGTGACATAGTGACAGAACACGGGGAGGGGGGGTGACAGTGACAGAACACGGGTGTGTGACACAGTGACAGAACACGGGGGGGGCGACACAGTGACAGAACACGGGGAGGTGACACAGTGACAGAACACGGGGAGGGGGGGGTGACAGTGACAGAACACGAGGGGGGGGGTGACACAGTGACAGAACACGGGGGGTGACACAGTGACAGAACACGGGGAGGTGACACAGTGACAGAACACGGGGAGGGGGGGTGACAGTGACAGAACACGGGGGGGGGTGACACAGTGACAGAACACGGGGGGGGTGACACAGTGACAGAACACGGGGGGGGGGTGACACAGTGACAGAACACGGGGAGGGGGGGTTACAGTGACAGAACACGGGTGTGTGACACAGTGACAGAACACGGGGGGGGGTGACACAGTGACAGAACACGGGGGGGGGTGACACGGTGACAGAACAGGGGGGGGGGTGACACAGTGACAGAACACGGGGAGGTGACACAGTGACAGAACACGGGGAGGTGACACAGTGACAGAACACGGGGAGGTGACACAGTGACAGAACACGGGGGGGTGTGACACAGTGACAGAACATGGGGAGGTGACACAGTGACCGAACACGGGGTGGTGACACTGTGACAGAACACGGGGGGTGTGACATAGTGCCAGAACACGGGGGGGTGACATAGTGCCAGAACACGGGGGGTGTGACATAGTGACAGAACACGGGGAGGGGGGGTGACAGTGACAGAACACGGGGGGGGCGACACAGTGACAGAACACGGGGAGGTGACACAGTGACAGAACACGGGGAGGGGGGGGTGACAGTGACAGAACACGAGGGGGGGGTGACACAGTGACAGAACACGGGGGGTGACACAGTGACAGAACACGGGGAGGTGACACAGTGACAGAACACGGGGAGGGGGGGGTGACAGTGACAGAACACGGGGGGAGTGACACAGTGACAGAACACGGGGGGGGGTGACACAGTGACAGAACATGGGGAGGTGACACAGTGACAGAACACGGGGGGTGTGACATAGTGACAGAACACAGGGGGGGTGACATAGTGCCAGAACACGGGGGGGTGTGACATAGTGACAGAACACGGGGGGGGGTGACAGTGACAGAACACGGGGGGGGGTGACACAGAGACAGAACACGGGGGGGGTGACATAGTGACAGAACACGGGGGGGTGACAGTGACAGAACACGGGGTGGGGGTGACACAGTGACAGAACACGGGGGGGTGACATAGTGACAGAACATGGGGGTGACATGGTGACAGAACACGGGAGGGGTTGGTACAGCGAAAGCTAAAGATCTCTCCCCCAAACCTAAAAACAGTCTGACGCCACTGCCCGCACACACAAATATACACACACTATCACACACACACACACACTTTCTTTCACTTTTCCCATTAACTTACTGTTCTGGCTGGCAGTGGCAGGAAGGATGGATCTGTAGCAGTCTGGCTCTTGTCTCGTGTAGCTCCGCCCCCTGAGGTCCCGTGTAGCCCCGCCCCCTTACCGACACGTAGCCCCGCCCCCTTCTCGGCTGAACACAGCCGTTGTCACTGGGGACTCTGGAGGAGGGAGGAGGCTGCTACAACGCAGCAGCAGCAGGGGGGAGAGGCGCCGCTGGCAGCTTGGAGGTACTGCAGTGCAGAGCAATGACAAGCAGCTCAGCCGGTCGGGCCGCTTTACATTGCTCGCTGGTGGGAGCAGAGCCGGCCATAGGCATAGGCAAACTAGGCAATTGCCTAGGGCATTTGATATGCCTAGGGGCATCAGCAGCTTCTGCTGATTAAAATGATATGCAGCATGCCTATATTCTGTGTGTAGCATTTCATATGCAGATACAGCCACAGTCTCGCACAGTATATAGGCATGCTGCATATCATTTTAATCAGCAGAAACTGCTTGTGCATCCCAGCCACATAGCAATGCAAATAAGATGCATTTTCATAAAAAAAATGTGCCCGACGTTTGCATTGATGCAAGATTTATGAGGACACATCTGTATCCAAGCAGAGGCAGAGGTCACAGTGTTAGTGGCAGAGTGAGTGCTGTGTGCATGTGAGTGGGTTGGTTGTGCAGTAGTGTTCAGAATATGTGTAAGGATCATTAGGTGTGTTATGTAAAAATGCATTAATAATGTGCAACATATGTGTAAGGGGCACTATGTGTGTCATTATGTGTATAAGGGCATTAATAATGTGCGGCATATGTGTAACCGTACTACTGTATGTGTCGTTATGTGTATAGGAGCACTAATAATGTGCAGCAAATGTGTAGGGGGCACTATGTGTATCATTATGTGTATAAGGGCATTAATAATGTGCGGCATATGTGTAGGGGACATTGGCCCTCATTCCGAGTTGATCGGTCGCAAGGCGAATTTAGCAGAGTTACACACGCTAAGCCTACGCCTACTGGGAGTGTATCTTAGCTTCTTAAAATTGCGACCGATGTATTCGCAATATTGCGATTACAAACTACTTTGCAGTTTCTGAGTAACTTCAACCTTACTCTGCCTGTGCGATCAGTTCAGTGCTTGTCGTTCCTGGTTTGACGTCACAAACACACCCAGCGTTCGCCCAGCCACTCCTCCGTTTCTCCAGCCACTCCTGCGTTTTTTCCGGAAACGGTAGCGTTTTCATCCACACGCCCATAAAACGCCGTGTTTCCGCCCAGTAACACCCATTTCCTGTCAATCACATTACGATCGCCGGAGCGATGAAAAAGCCGTGAGTAAAAATACTATCTTCATTGTTAAATTACTTGGCGCAGTCGCAGTGTGAATATTGCGCATGCGTACTAAGCGGATTTTCATTGCGATGCGATGAAAAATACCGACCGATCAACTCGGAATGAGGGCCATTATGCGTAAAAGGGTATTAATAAAGGTTGTCATAATTTGTAAGGCACATTATGTTTATAAGGACATTAATAATGTGTCTCATATGTGTTAGGGGCATTACTGTGTGGCATTATGTGTTTAAGGTGCTCAACTATGTGGCGTTGCGTATAGAAAGGGCACTACTGTGTCGTCTAATGTGAATAAAGAGCAATAGGGTGTGGTGTAATGTGAATAAGGAGCAATTCAGTGTGATGTAATGTGAATAAGGGGCTCTACTGTGAGGAGTAACGTTTATAAGGTAAAGTGATACTACTGTGGGATGTAATATGAATGATGGAAACTATCGCATGATCAAATGTGAATAAAGTGCAGTACTGTGTAGTGTAATTGGAATTGGGGTTACTATTGTGTGGCCATGCCCCTTGCCAGCAAAAACACACCCCTTTTTGGGCTGTGCGCCAAATGTGCGAACTGTTCCTATTTAAAATATAGGGGGTACAAATACCAAAATAAGGACTGCTATGGATGAGGGGTGATGGTGCTGGGAAAGAAGTGCAAGGTCAGAGGCGGAACCAGCGGTGGTGCTAGGGGGCACCAGCCAAAATCTTGCCTAGGGCATCATATTGGTTAGGGCCGGCTCTGGGTGGGAGGCAGTGGGCCGGGCAGGATCGTTTTGCGGGCCGCATCCGGCCCGCGGGCCGTATTTTGCCCACCCCTAGTCTACAGTATAGTGCTAGATACACATAATGTCTACAATAGTGCAGTGCCAGATAGAAATGACATGCCCCCCAGCAGTGCCAGCTACACATGATATGCCCCTCAGCAGTGCCAGATACACATGTCCCCACAGTGCCAGATACATAAATGCCCCCACAGTGCCAGATATGCCCCCACAGTGCCTGCTGTGCCGGCGATGAGGGAGGGGGAGTGCTGTGGGCCGCGGGCGGACTAAAGCTAAACTATTCAGTGTGGCAGACGTTGCACAGAGCAGTTTAGGCTGTTAGCAGGCTGGCTCCAGGCTTGAACATGGCGGCGCCCATTAAGTGTGGCGCCATGCGCGGCGGCTCAATTCGAACATGCCTGGAGCCGGACCTGTTTCAACCTTTTGTATCTATCGACCTAATGTATGTCGACCATATGGTGCCGATCTGTTGACTGTTGACCAATACATTGACGCTCTATCATCGGGATACAAAAATATGAATGTACAGTATATTAGGTTAATCTGTACAAACACAAACAAAATGCATTGTTTGCTAACAATCTTAAGTGTATCTCTGGCAAACTGAAATGTTGCTTCGTCTATGCTAATTGGCTTTATACTAGATTTAAGCGTTTCTCTAGATGGTGCCAGGTTTTCAGCTCTACAGGGCTACAGCACCAGTTTCCAGCTCCAGCCGTCATGAATCAGTAACTCAGGATGTCCGGCAAAGCAGTGCTGCTGAGGCCGGTAAAACTTCAAGCAAGGGCACAGCCGCCGGCTTCAACACACCCAGAAACCGGGTGCCGACACTGGTTTTCTGTAACGCTCCCCGTTGCTGCCCCCACTTGCAGAATGTCAGTTAGAAAATTGAAACAAGTTAATTGGTAAAATTGGGTTATCTGTTACCAATGGACTCATTGGAAACTTTTTTTTAAGAGCCGCTAGTACAAGAGGGACGCAAGTTTTTTGTAAAGAGTTGTAACTAGTGTATCAATCATAAAAAAATAAAAATAAATATATTTATATATAATAGGTGAATAAATGCGGATTAGATAAATGAAAGTAATTAAAAAAAAGTTAAGATGGCAATAGAGGTTAGATTGTTCACTTTCAAGTATGGGATACGGTCGTTAGGTCGACCCATCTTAAGTCGACAGTCATTAGGTTGCATTGGCATTAGGTCGACATGCATTGGGTCAACCCATCTTAGGTCGACTTTGGCATTAGGTCGAGCTAAGTTGGGTCGACCCAACACCCATACCCTCAAGTACAAGGCTTATGCTCGTTCATGAAATTAGGAGGCATTGTCACGCCTGAGGGTTGAGGATGACCTGGGGAAGCCGCAGGCGTAGGGGCTGACGTATATATGTGAACCTGGGTGGCAGTATGGGATTCCGGAACATACAGGGTACCCTTAGCACAGACGCCCCGAAGGCGTGACCAAGACGACAGAGGTGTAAAAGTCAAGTTCTTTATTGTGCACACAGTTCAATAATCACAACGGCAGTTAGGTGAAAGAACCAATGCTCAGGAATTAGAATTCAGTGTAATTATAGCAGCACAGTTCCTCAGAGACGGTAGTAACAAGTGTAGAACGATATCAATATGGCACAGTCTTGGAAGACACTGAGATGGTATTGTCCATAGATGTTAACAGCTAACCACTGTACTGACGAAATGAACTTATACTGACCAGAGGATGACTCACTGGAAGCTGGAGTCAATGGAAGAGCACCGAGGTAGGTTGAGAGCTGGAGGACTGCTGAGGATGCTGGGTGAACTGGCACAGATGGTGGTGACAGAGTTCGATGCTGAGACACCGATGATGACAGAGTTCGATGTTGTGACACCGATGGTGATCTGAAGGCGATGTAGGAACACAGCTGGTGACTGGAAACGATGTAGGAACACCGCTGAGAACTGGAGACGGTGAAGGAACACTGCTGGTAACATGAGGCAATGTGGAAACACCGCTGAAGTCAGGCAGCACCGCAGGATGGTAACTGGTGTGAGGTCTCTTTAAGTGGAGCAAGGTCACAGGAGCTGGAATACCTGGAGACAGCAAGCAGGAACAACCACAGACTGCAGAGACATCCAACACTGGGTTAGACAACCACAGCATTGACAACAGGAAGCCTTGGTTCACGATACTTATACCTGCTGGGAAGCAGGGATTGGCTGAGCAATCAGAGAGGATTCTGTGTACAGCGGATTGGCTGTGGAGAGTCATGTGATTAACTCAAACATGGCTGCACCCATGTTTGGCTCTGGAGGGAAAAGTCTGTGCATGTGGAAACTTGTAGTAATGGCAGCGGCAGAGGCCGCGGAGAGCAGGAGAAGCCATCCGCTAGAACAGGAGGGACATGCTGGATAGCTGTCATGTCAGCATCACCGGTATCACTGAAGAGACACAGCGGAGATGCCGTGCAGCGCGCTGCACGCAGTCAGCGCAGATGGAATCCATGCTTGGAGCGCAGGGACAGTCTCAGAAGGCACTTGGATGGTAAGCAAGTGTGTTTATTTATCCGTATCGTGACAGACACATTTTCCCAGTCTGGGTCATCAGTACTTAATTAATGCTATACTATGTAGACACCCCGCGCACGTGAAATGGTGTGCTCCTGCAGTAGACTTGTTTGTGAAGGCATAAAACGGATAGAGGGGCACTGATTTAGATTATTTGCTAATGAAATGACTTGCCGGAAGGAGCTAGCTGAGTTTGTAAAGGGGATTATTGTAGGTTGCGCAGTGTTATGTTTCCAGGGCGACGCTGGACTGGTATACAGAAAATTCGGTAATACGGATGGATTGGCCAGCTCAGAGTCCAGATCTTAACACCATTGAGAACCTCTGGGATGAATTGGAGTGACGGATGCGTTCCAGAATGTCTTGACCTTCTTCAGTGTCTCAGTTGGTCACTTGAGGAGGAATGTCTGAAAGCTCAATAGTATTTTTATCATTTTAAATAGAGATGTGTGGGTTCTGATTTACCCGGATCTCAAAACGGCATCTTATTGGCTATCCAGCTGTTTTGGATAGCCAATAAGAAAAATCAGGATAAATCCGAACTTGCGCTAATTTAGCGTTAAGACTTGAGTAAATCCGAACCCGCACATATCTAATTTTAAATTGTTTCTGTCTATTATCATTCTGTTAAATTGCATGATGCTGTGGTCATTATCGTTTATCTGCACCAATAAACTGTATTTGTACATTTATATATTCACTGACAGACACTTGTCAATCAGACTAGCGTAACATTGTGCCAATCTTAATAAAACGATACTTCTTTTATTGGTCTTCTGTTGTAGAGTTTTTTCATAAAATTCAGATAATATGCTCCATATTCCGACGCGTTTCGGAAACTCTCCCTTCCTCAAGGCAAGGATACTGCCTTGAGGAAGGGAGAGTTCCCGAAACGTGTTGGCATTTGTGACAGGAGTGCTATCCTTGGGTGGAAGGCTGACCAGACGGACTCAGAGCTTGGACCTTGGAGACAGGTTCCAGAGCCAGTAATCCCTTATGTGTACCTCCACCTATACCATCTGTTTTGTTATTATTTTTAATGAGATTTATTTCTCTAAAGAATAGATTGGTTGTCTATATATATATATATATATATATATATATATATAATACATTTTTTGAACGTACTGCACTATTTTGGAAAAAAAAATATTTTTCCTATATATGGAGCGTATTATCTGAGTTTTATGAAAAAACTCTACAACAGAAGACCAATAAGAGAAGTATCTTTTTATTAAGCTTGGCGCACTCCATCTGGTATATTTACATGTGTGTCTATTTCATTGTGGTATTGGGGATACCTATACACCAGAGTGTTGCTGCCTATCCACTTTTGGTCACTTTTTTCACACTTTCTTTATAGCGTAACATTGTATCTTGTGATCTTGATCTTCCGGGGAGTGTGGACCGCAGATGGAACGCTGGCAGGAGGCAGTTCATGATGACGGCAGCGGCAGCGGAACAGAATTAGTGGATATTTATCAAAGTGTGTGTGTTAGACGATGAAGACTGCAGGATGATGAGGGTTCCCTCCTCTCACCAGCGCATGAGGCAATGAAACTCGTAGCATCCTTGTTTTTTCCATTCAATTAAGTACACAAAAAAAGTCTTCAAAAATTGGAACCCACACTGGTAATCCGGCCCTGACTGAGGGGCCGCAATAGCAGCCAAGGAGGGCCGCATAGGGAGTACCGCTGTGTTAGACCAGGTCATACCCCCCATCACAACCTGACTGTAAATTCCCGCACACAACCATTTACCCATAGAGAGGCCAAATCACCCAGCAAGTAATTTGAGATAAATTAGTAAAACGTTAATGTAACTGAGAGAACATAAGTCTAATAGCAGCTTAGTTTGATTTCCCAAACACTCGGAGCCAAGAAAAACAGTTTTCAAACATTAAGAAGAAATGAAAGGACTAGCAATATTTAGTGTTTCACAAAAAAAAAAAGTTTATTTTTCATAATGTATTTGTAGGGTGGCCCGTTCA